>NW_016817994.1:90551-100467 GCF_001698545.2 Rhinopithecus bieti | reverse complement strand
ACCTAACAAAAGTCCTACATGTCCCTTTGGCAAAGGACCACACACTCCAGTAGCCAACTTATATATTCCTCCATTAGGAGATAAAGTATAAGGCTGGACAATAGCTAGGTCAGCAGCGGCACTCTACTTAGTGGCAGCATAAAGCTGAGAAACTGGGGTAGGGTAAGATATCTTTAAGGAAGACTCGAGGTCATTCCTTGATGTTGTAAGCCACTGCTCACTGGGTACTGGGGTAGGCCTGCATTGTAGTTGTTGGGGCCCCAAGCCTGCGGGCCCCGGCTCCCGTTTCCTGAGAGGGGTGACAATACATTCCCACTTTTATCAGTTTTTGAACGGCATTCATTGGTCCAATGTCGACCCTTGCCACATTGTTTACACATATCAGATGGTAACCTTTTTTCTTTTAGAGCAGAAGAGCCTAATTTTTTCCAGCATTCCTTTTTAAAATGACCGGGTTTCCCACATTGATAGCATATACCTTGTTTAGAATTGCCTTTTAAAGCCTTAGAAAGTGCCCCAGCAAGCAATTGAGCATTGTAAATAGCTCCTCCAATACCTGCACAAGCCCGAATGTATTCATCTAAATCAGCTCCACTAGCTTTTAGAGGACGCAGATATTTTTGGCACTCGGGATTAGCACTCTCAAGAGCCAGAGTATCCAAAACAATTTTAGCAGCAGGGCCTGAACCTACAGTCTTTAATACAGCATCTTGAAGACGGGCTACAAAATCTGGATACGGCTCAGTGGCTTCTTGTAGGATCTTTACAAAAGATAAAGAAGTTTTACCTGCTATTTCAACCTTAGTCCACACTTTTATAAACAAGGCTTTAATCTGAGTGAGAGCAATATCATCTAGGCCTACCTGAGCATTAAGAGTGGCATATTGTCCTGAACCCGTAAGCTGCTCTTCAGTAGGTCCTGGGGGATTTCCGGTAGCATTTTTTCTAGCTTGTACTCTTGCTTCCTCCCACCACCAACTTTTTAATTGAAGCCATTGCGAATGATCAAGGACAGCCTGTCCCAACGTTTCCCAGTCAATAGGAATCATCATATGTTCTGAAGAGAAGGAATCGAGAAAGCCAAGAACAGACGGTGACTGAGGTCCATAATTAGAAATTGCAGCTTTCATTTCTTTCAAAAATTTAAATTGTAGGGCTGTAAAAGTCACATTCTGGCCACCGTTTGGGAACTGAGCATTGGGGCTGAAAGCAGCCCGTGTTATTGGTAATAGATCTAATTCCTCGAGATAGGTGGAGGCAAAGGGAAATCTTTTTAACAAGGACGGCTCGTGGTGGAGAGATAGGAGAAGGAGGAGCAGCAGCACCTAGCAATTTTAACAACTGTTGTAACATCTCTAAAATACTCTGCAAAACAGAATTTCCTTCAGATGAAGGAGGCATTAGCTCTTCTTCTAATTCCTTGTCCTCAGCAACTGGGGCATAAATATGTTTCTCTCTAGGATCATTCCTCTCTAAAGCTTCAGATGCCTCACCTCCTGTGGCAGTATCGCCACGCTCTGAGTCAGTTTCAAGTAACTCTTGAGTAATGGAACTACACAAAGTCCACAAAGCCAGAGGGATCATTTGCCCTCACTGATGAGCTTGACGCAGGACTTTAACCACTTGTAACCATTCCTTTCGATTTAATTGCATTTTGGTTTGATACTGAAACCAGTAACAACGTTGTTCAACATGGGCAAACAATCGCTTCAAAGTCTTATGTTCCTTAACTAACTTCTACTCCTATAGACATCAACAGTCCCTGGAGTAACCGCAAATACTCAGAGGCCAGAGAGGTGGAATTCCCCATAATTTTCCCATGGGTCCCCCTTCTTATTTATTTACCTGCCCACAGTCCCGCACCTGCCTGGGGTGTTCCCCCTCCGATTCCTTGCTCTCCTGGAGCCACGGATCCTGCCAACTATGCCAGATGTTGGGGTCCACATGTTTCCTAAACAAAGGAATGAACATACAAGACAACACAAGACAAGACAAACATGGCGGCCACCCCGAACGACACGCTCTGCTTTATTTTATACAGTCGTTTGTGGAATGTTACCAAGTCACAAGACACATTGTTGTTTTTCTGACCTTTCCCTGACTTTCTGGATTTTCAAGATGTTTACACATAAACAAGCCCCCAGGGTCTGCTGTTTGCAGCTGGCTCCTATCGGGACGCCTTGCTTCATTTGCAAGAGCAGGACTTATTGGGAACGTCTCGTTTGCGAGCACGTAGTCCTCTACAAGTATAAAAAGAACATAACTTACCTGGATAAAGTTGGGCATCACAATACAAAATTTCATAATGCTATCGCAAGTATTAATAGCAGAACAGATCTAATTGAGGAAAGAACCTTAGAGCTTGAAGATTGGCTTTCTGAAATAAGATAGACAAAAATAGAGAAAAAAAGGAATGAACAAAAGAAATATTGGATTATGTAAAAAGATCAAATCTGTCACTCATTGCTGTACCTGAAAAAAATGAGAATGGAAACAACTTGGAAAACAATTTTGGGATCTCATCCATGAGGACTTCCCCAACCTAGTTAGAGAGGCCAATGTTCAACTTCAGGAAATGCAAAGAACCTCAGTAAGATACTTCACAAGAAGATCATTCCCAAGGCACAATAATACTCAGATTCTTCAAGGTCAAAATGAAAGAAAAAATGTTAAGGGTAGCTAGAGAGAAAGGAGAAGTCACCTACAAAGGGAAGCCCACCAGACTAACAGTGGACCTCTCAGCAGAAACCATACAAGCCAGAAGAGATGGAGGGCTATATCCAACATTCTTAAAGAAAAGAAATTCCAACCAAGAATTTCATATCTGGTCAAACTAAGATTCATAAGCAAAGAGGAAATAAGATCCTTTTCAGAGAAGCAAATACTGAAGGAATTTGTTAGCAGCTGTCTTACAAGAACTCCCAAAAGCACTGAATACGGAAAGTAAAGACCAGTACCAGCCACTACAAAAACTCACTGAAGTACACAGACCAGTAACACTATAAAGCAACTACACAAACTAGCGAGCAGAGTAAACAGCTAACAACATGATGATAGGATCAAATTCATTCATATCAATACTAATGTTAAGTTTAAATGGGATAAATGACCCCAATTAAAAGGCACAGGGTGGAAAGTTGGATAAAGAATATCCAGTGGTATGCTATCTTCAAAAGATCCATCTCACATGCAATGAAACCCATAAGCTCAATACAAAGAGATGGAGAAAAATCTGCCAAGCAAATGGAAAACAGAAAAAAAGTAGGAGTTGCAGTCCTAATTTTAGACAAAATGACTTTAAACCAACAAGGATTTAAAAAGACAAAAATAAGCATTACATAATGGTAAACAGTTCAACAAGAAGACCTAACCATTATAAATATATATGCACCCAACACAGATTCATAAAGCAAGTTCTTAGAGGCCTTTAAAGAGACTTAGACTTCCACACAATAGTAGTGAGAGACTTCAACATCGCACTGACAATATTAGACAGATCATTGAGATGGAAAATTAACAAAGGTAATTCAGGACCTGAACTCAGCACTGGATCAAATGAACCTGATATACATCTACAGAACTCTCACCCAAAAACAACGAAATGCACATTTGTCTCATTGCCACATGGCAGAGTCTAAAATCAAGCACACAATCAGATGTAAAACAATCCTCAGCAAATGCAAAATAACTGAAATCATACCAACCACTTTCAGACTATTTTAAAATTAATATGGAAGGAAAAAGAGCCCAAATAGCTAAATCAATTTGAAGCAAAAAGAACAAGGCAGGAGGCATCACACTACATGACTTCAAACTATACTACAGGGCTACAGTGAAAAAAACAGCATGGTACTGGTACAAAAATAGACATATAGAACAATGGAACAGAATAGAGAACTCAGAGAAAAGACTGCACATCTACAACCATCTGATCTTTGACAAACCTGACAAAACAAGCAATGGGGCAAGGATTCTCTAGTAAATAAATGGTTATGGGATTACTGGCTAGCCATATGAAGAAGGTCAAAAATGAACCCCCTTCCTTATACTATATATTAATAAAAAAATGAACTTGAGATGGCTTAAAGACTTTAAAAACTATAAAAATTCTGGAAGACAACCTAAGCAATACCATTCTGGACATAGGCATGTGCAAAGTTGTCATAACAAAGATGTCAAAAGCAATTGCAACAAAAGCAAAAATTGACAAATGGTATATAGTTAAACTAAAGAGCTTCTGCACAGCAAAAGAAACTATCAACAGAGTAAGCAGAGAACCCACAGAATGGGAGAAAAAAATTGCAAACTATGCTTCTGACAAAAGTCAAATATCCAGCATCTATAAGGAATTTAAACAAGAAATCTACAAGAAAAAAAAAAAAAAAAAAAAAACATTAAAAAGTGGTCAAACGATATGAACACACATTTTTCAAAAGAAGACATCTATGTTGCCAACCAACATATGGAAAAAAGCTGAACATCACTGATCATTAGATAAATGCAAGTCAAAACCACAATAAGATACTATCTCACGTCAGTCAGAATGGCTATTACTAAAAAGTCAAAAAATAACAGATGCTGGTGAGTTTGTAGAGAAAAGGAAATGCTTATACACTGTTGGTGGGAATATAAATTAGCTCAACCATTGTGGAAGACACTGGTGATTCATCAAAGATCTGAAAACAGAACTACCATTCTACCTAGCAATCCCATTACTGGATATATACCCAAAGGAATATAAATCATTCCATCATAAAGACACATACATGTGTGTGTGTTCAGTGCAGCACTATTCACAAGAGCCAAGAGATGAAATCAACCTAAACATCCATCAATGGTAGACTGGATAAAGAAAATGTGGTACACATATACCATGAAAGATTATGCCTCCATAAAAAAGAATAAGATCACATCCTTTGCAAGAGCATAGATGGAGCTAGAAACCATTATCCTGAGCAAACTAGCACAGGAACAGAAAACCAAATACTTCATGTTCTCACTTATCAGTGAGAGCTAAATGATGAGAAAACATGGACACACAGAAGGGAACAATAGACACTGAAGCCTACTGGAAGCTGGAGGGTGGGAAGAGGGAAAGGATCAGGAAGAATAACTAACGGGTACTAGGCTAAATGTCTGGGTAATGAAATGATGTGTACAAGAAACCCCCATGACACAAGTTTACCTATATAATGAACTGTCCATGTACCCCTGAACATAAAAGATAACAAAAAAGAAATGATAAATGTTTGAGGTTGTGGGTATCCTAAATATCCTTATTTGAACATTATACATTGTATGTATGTATCAAAATATTACATGTACTCCCTAAATATGAATAATTATATAAAAAAGAAAAATGAAGACAAAGAAACCATCAATGAAATACTAACAACAAAAATCCAAAAATGAAGAGCAAGCATATACCTAAAAAATTCTCAGCAGACTGGATATAACTAGAAGACAAAAAGGCTCATTACTGTGAAATTTCGGAATACTGGGGAGAAGAGATTATGTAAGCTTTTAGAGAAACAGGAAAAGAAGTATCATACAAGGATAAAGCTTCAAAATATCACTGAACTTCTCCACAGTGCTCCTGAAAATTATGAAAATTTAGAATTGCCTCCAAAATTCTGTGAAAAAAATGATTTTTAATCTAGAACTTTTTTGCCCAGGACAGACTCTTAATTATGGTAGAGAATAGAATAAGCATGTTTTGAGCCCTGTAAGAGCTCTAAACATGTATTTTACATGCATGAATTTTCAGAAAAATATTGAAAGATATCCTCTACCAAAATGTCAAAGTAAACTATTGATTAAAAATATGGGATCCAGGAAGCAGAGAATCTATCACCAAACATGGGCCAAGGGAATCGCTAGGCTGATAGTGAAAGGAAATCTCCAAATGGCAGCTGTATAGTATGTTTAGAAATCAATCAGTTCAAACAGGTGCAGATATAAGGGGTTTAGGAAAGATGTTTCCCCGATAAAGTTTTGTTTTAATATACTGACAGGAAATTAAGTTAGTGTTGATTACATCAAAAACTAGGTAAAGAGTTATTAACTCTGGGAAGGAAAAGGATGTGGCACAGGAAAGAAAAGTAATCATATTATATTACAAGGCTCATCCAGGTATACAGTTCACCTATCTAAACACTGAATATTATTATAAACATTTACTTAATCATGATATAAATGTATCAAGAGTATATGGGCCATGGGCAGGAGATACACATGTTTCAGTCAGAGAGCAAAGGGTTAAAAGAAAGCTAAATTCTCATTGTCCATACTTGGATATAAATAAGCAATGCCTAAAATCAATAAATCTAGAAGTAGCAATACATGCACGTTATTTAGAAATTCAGAGGTAAATCTCAAATATACCAAACAAAAGAATTGAAAGTTGCTTTGGGAAGTGGGAAATGGTGGGATCAGGGAAGTGATGATTTTCATATCAAGCCTTGGAGAAACATGACTATTTAGTTGTATAATTTTGAAAAAAAAGCAGAGTAACAAAAATAGTTACCTTTGGAAGTTCATGTTGTGCCTGTATTTCACCTTTATTTTCTATTTACAAATATTGCTGTAAGTGTGGCAAATGTGCCTTTAAAATATTTCCATTCATTCTTTTGTGATCATTAAATTATTGATCACTTTTATTTATTTGTCACCTGTTTTCTCTTTATATTTTCTTGGACAATCACTGCCCATATGGTATATAAGGAGTCAAAGAACAAATGAATGTCCAGTAACAGATTGTATTTCAGTGGAGAATTTGGCTGATAAAGGGAACATGTGCACCAATAAAACTACATGCCCTGGCAACTGCTCCAGATCTCAAAATCAAACAAATATACCATCCTATCTCTGAGTCTACCTCCCAGATCAAATTGCATGCACTAAATGGTCAGAGAGTTATAACTATCCTGGGGGAAATTACTGGCAAAAGTAAATAAATTCCGTATGGCATGGCCCAAATTATTGTGGTAAGCTTATTGGTGGCACAATGGTTTCTTCCATTTGTTTATATTAGGATCTGATTTCTTAAATCCATGAAGATAATTTAACTTCTTAAACCTAGATGAAAGACAGAAAATGGAAGAAGGCGGTCCAAGGCCCAGGAGAAATTTGTCTTTTTCTAACTCATTGTCAGTGCTGTCTCACTTTAAAGCAATGTGTTTTTGATTCTCATGTTTGGATGGCATTTCTGCTTAGGGAATCACTCTTGATCTTTCACTCCTTTTGGGACAGCTAGTGAAACGTGCTTTTATAAGTTACAGTTCTGACCTTTTTAGGATTCTGTTATTTGATTAAAAAGCATCAGAGGTCTGCTGTCTGGCAGGGTTTATTGCCTGTAACAAAGCAATCAGAAATGCAACCAAACAGTAATTTGTAAGGGGTTATGGATCCATTCACAACAAATATTTATTGTTACTGGTGCAATTGCACAATGAAAATGAAATACACCAGAGATATGTTTGTCTTCCTCTCTTGGGGCCCATGACACTTAACTATACTATAGGTGAAAACAATTTATAAAGACGGCATTTGGCTCCTTGAAAGATTCAAAACCCTTGAATGAGATCCAAGTGAAACCTTGTTTACTAAGCTCTCTCCAGGGGAAGTGTGGTAGGGCATATGTGAGTATTACTCATTCTAACACTTTATTCTCTTAAACAATGTGGTCTGAAGGTGTGTGGAGGTCTCCGAAATCTTTTCAGGTGATCCATGAGGTCAAAACCATTTTTCATAATAATATCAAATTATTATTTTTTCACTGTGTTGCCATTTGCACTGATGGTGCAAAAATAATGGTGGGTAAAACTTCAGTGCCTGAGCATAAATAAAGTAGTTGAGTGGAGTAGTAGAGCAAACCAATCTGCTCTAGTTTATGTTTAAAACATCAGCTTTACAGAGATATAATTCATATAAAATTCACCCAGTTAAGTGTACAATGCAATGGTTTTTAGTATATTCACAAATATGTGGAACCATCACCACAACCAATTTAGAACATTTTTCATTACCTCTAAAAGAAACCACGCAACCTTTAGGTATCACTTCCCTAAACCCTCCAGTCCACCCCACTCCACTAATCTATGTTCTGTCTCCATAGACTCTGGACATTTCATATAAATAGAATCACATATGATTTTTTACTGTCCTTTTTCACTTAGCATAATGTTTTCAAGTTGCATCCAATTGTAGCATGTATCTATACTTTGTCCGTTTTTAGGAGCAGATAACATTTTATTGTACGGGTATATTATGTTTGTGTTTACCCATTAGCTCATTGATGAAGAGTTGGAGTTGTTTTTACCTTTTGGCAGTCATGAATAATGTTGCTATAAACATTTGGGTAGAAGTTTTGTGTGGATGTATGTTTTCCTTTCTCTTAGGTATATACCTAGGAATGGATATGCTGAGTTATTTGTAAGTATGTTTAATTACTTGAAAAACTTCCAGAAATACATCTTGCTACACATGCTTTTTCACTTTATCCTGCAGATTTCATTAATAATTAAGGATATTCATTTTATTGTAATGTACTAAAATACAGGCATGCCACTTCTAATCTCATTAAGAATAACATCTTTTAACAAATAATATTTACTCTTTTTGGTTTCCCTTTATTTTTATTGATACATAATAGATGTACATATTTTGGGGGTATGTATAATTTAATACATTCATATAATGGGTAAAGATCAAACCAGCATAATTGGGCTATCATCTTGAATTTTTTTCTTTTTTTAAGATGGAGTTTCACTTGTCACCCAGGCTGGAGTGCAATGGCGTGATCCTGGCTCACTGCAACCTCCACCTCCGGGGTGCAAGCCATTCTCCTGCCTCAGTCTCCTGAATAGCTGGGATTACAGGCTCCTGTCAACTATTTTTGTACTTTTAGTAGAGACAGGGTTTCATCATGTTGGCCAGGTTGGTCTTGAACTGCTGACTTCAGGTGATGCGCCCGCCTCAGCCTCCCAAAGTGCTAGGATTACAGGCATGAGCCACCGTACCTGGCTGAATATTTGTATTTCCTTTATGCTACAAACATTCCCTTTATTACCTTCCAGCTAGTTTGAAATGTACAATATATTATTGCAAACTGTATTCACCCTACTGATCTATAGAACACTGTTTTTTAAATCGGACTGTATATTTATACCTATTAATCAATCTTTTAACTTCTCTGGACTCTGGTAATGAGCAATCTACTCTATCTTCATGAGATCTACTTTATTTTAGCTCCCATATATGAATGAGAATATGCAATATTTGTACTTTTATCCTTGGCTTATTTTACTTAACATGATGACCTCCAGTTTTATCCATGTTGCTGCAAATGACAGGATTTCATTCCTTTTATGGATTTCATTATTTCTCATTCTTATTTATTCTATTACATATATATATACATATACACCACATTCTCTTTATTCATTAATCCATTGATGGAATTTAGGTTGAGTCCTTATTTTGTCCGTTGTGTATAG
The DNA here is from genome assembly GCF_001698545.2 of Rhinopithecus bieti. NCBI lineage: Eukaryota > Metazoa > Chordata > Mammalia > Primates > Cercopithecidae > Rhinopithecus > Rhinopithecus bieti. The sequence goes on along the minus strand of NW_016817994.1, from coordinate 90,970 downwards.
TGCTGCAACAAATATGGGTGTGTGTATATCTCTTCAATATGCAGATTTCCTTTCTTTTGGATATATGAGCAGTAGTGGAATTGCTGGATCAAATGGTAGTTCTGTTTTTAGTGTTTTCAGGAACTTTCATACTGCTTTCCTTAGTGACTGTATTAATTCACATTCCCACCAATAAACAGTGTATGAGGGGTTCCTCTTTCTCCACATCCTTGCCAGCACCCATTATTCCGTGTCTTTTTGATAAAAATCATTTTAACTGCGGTAAGATGAAAGCTTATTATTGTGATTTGGATTTGCATTTCTCTGATGAATAGCATTTTTTATATACTTGTTGTCCAATTTCTATGTTTTTTTTTTTTTTTTTTGAGAAATGTCTACTCTGATCTCTTGCCCATTCCTTATTCAGATTTTATTTATTT
>NW_016817994.1:82302-85518 GCF_001698545.2 Rhinopithecus bieti | reverse complement strand
AAAAAAAAAGAACTTATTCAAAGCATTTATTTTAAAAAGAAACATCCCCAGACTAAAGAAATAAAAATCGAGTTAGAAATACTTGTACGTTCTAGATCTCTGTTGTCGGGATATAGATTGGGCTGTCAACAGTATGACCAGACAAAAAGATGATCGAATGAAATAATGGGTGCAGTACTAGGGCCACCCCAATTCCTCAAATTCACCACTCTTATTAACAATATATTTAAGATGGGTAAATGGAGAGCAACAGAGCAATACCAGCTTCACCCTAGAGTTATGGTCTGCTTCTGCAAGAAACTCATTCAAGAGATTAATTCACTACTGAGACGTCTTCTGCTTTGCCGTTCAAAGGAGCTTTTATAAGGTTTACGTATAGTTGTCAGACTTTAAATTGCACCCTTACCGTGGGAAATTAAATCACAAAACAACCTTCCCCTGTCATGACTAAAAATGTTTAAAATGTGTTCTAACAAAATAATCTTATTTTAAACATATTTCCCTCCAATGTGACATGTTCCAAGTAGTTTCTCTAGTGAGAAAAGGTACATATTAGTTTATTTCTCTGCCTTTTGCAAGGTCTTTGATATAAGGGATATTTGAAATGACCTTGGTGTCACATAGCACCTGCTGGCTGATAAAGATTACCTTTGACCTGGACCTGAGGTAAAGGAGACACAATGACCTTGAATTGATTTCAGTTAGCATTACACACTCCAGAGGAACAGGTATCAGTGGAAAGCTTAAGCCACTCAATTCAGCCCAGTTTCACATATATATTCATCTTATATTGTCATGCTCTGGCTCTAACTTTGACAATATAAATCAAAGTTCAATTCTGTGCAGATTAAATATAAATATGATTACCAAAATTTTTCAACCCGCCATGTTTTAATTAATGAGTGAAGTAAAATAGGAACAGGAATCTTCATAAGCATAGGCATGATTAGGTTACTCATTTTTTAATCCCCAGATGTACTTATATTTAAGTACTTATATTTAATACCCACCTCACTGGAGCTATTGATCAATCAAGTAAACTTTTTATACAAATGTAGATGAAGTTGCCAGTGAAGTTCTTCAAGGAATTTACAAAGGAGGTAGGAAGATAAGTTCAACACACATGAAACAACTAGGAAAAAGTATTAGTGTATATTCTCAAGAGTAGTCAGAAGTCAAGACATGTATATAAGGAGGGAGAAAAATGAAAGGCAAAGCATCAAAGTCTTCATGGGGGTGGGAAAAATATAAAACCTGAAAAGATGATTAAGGTTTGAATAAGTAAAGAGGTAAATGAGAAAGAAGAAGGGAGAAGGGAGAAGGGAGACCATTTTCTGAGGTTACTTACCAGAGCTCTGGTCCTCTTTTATTGTAACTTATTGCTTCTACAACAATAAAGACTTAAAAATTTCAAAGATATTTCTACATTTTAATATTTCAGAAACAGGGGTGCATCCTCCAATGAAATATCACAGCTTAATTGGCAATAATTTTCTATCATGAAGGTACATAATAGTACTCAATTTTTCTTTCAGTTGACGTTCTCTTAAATCCACAGATACAGAGTACATATAATCATAACCTAAATCACAGAGGCCGTGAAGACTGAACTGATCCTCCATATTACACTGCAAGGCTACATGATCCTGGTTTATGATTTACTTTTCTTTATAATTCCACTGCATTCAAACATGATTTAACCATATATCAAAGGGGGAATGTGTCAGTTTATTGCCTCTCACTTCCAAATCTACCCTGTTGCCTGCTCATGATACTAAAACCTTTCTCCCTTGGCAGTTGGCATGATGTTGATCTTTGCCGGGAGAGACATGAAAGGACCCTGGAGGAGGAAAAGTCTTCTCCTCCTGGGTCTGGCATGCTTTTATTTTTTCTGCTGCTGCTGCAGTCGGTTGGTATTCACTCAGTGAATTCACCCCTAGTGACCTTAGTGGCTCTTCTGAATTAACTACCAAGCAAGTTCCTTGGACACCCCAGATGGCTTTCTGAAGGTGAGTTTCATGAAGTGCCCCACCCAGCTTCATGATGTCTTCCTAGTAAAAGTTTCCTGGCAATGGCTTCCTGGTGAATTCAAAGCATCTTCCTTTCCTGGGAAGTTTCCTGGCTAGTATCATTGACACACAGCAAGCAATTCTCTGCCTGGCCATCTTGAGTCACTGATTTTGGATAAGCACCGGACGTGGCAACTTAGCAAACCACTGCCATTCAGTGAGCTACAACCCACCCCACTGAAGTCTGAATCCTTGGCTTGGAATGAATTCTTCCCTTCCAGGTTTACTCCTTCCTTGGTTACTCTCTCTCCTTCAGTCATTTAAGTTCTCATTTATCCCCTCTTAGTTAATCTGTTATCAGTTAATAACTCTTTATCTTAAACCATCCCTATTCAAATTACTATGAGGTTTCTGTTTCCTGATTAGACCCTGCCTAATACTATAGGGAAAGAGCTGGCAAGATACCAAAAGCTTCTGATTCCTTAGGAATTAAAATGGATCTCATACACTAATATGAGAAACCTGATAGACTTATCAATCAGCTTTCTCAGTCAAGGCCCACCCATGAGAGCAAAGTACAAAGTGTGTGCTTGGGTCAGCGCTGGGGTAAGAAATAGAATGGGTTGACTGGAAAAAGCAACAAGTTTATGCCATGTGACTATAATGAAGGGCTATTTGTGCATCGTTGTCAAGGGCCTTCTAAGGACTTTAAGTCACCTAGAAAGCTCATTTCTTTCAACTTATGTCCTAAAAGATGAACCTCACCATGAGAGCTACCAATGTCTACCTGATCCTAGCCATGAGTCATCCTGATATATTTACATACAACATAAAAGATCCTTTCACCACTAGGAAGTTTTTGCAGCCTGACAAGCATCTGGATGTTTCCAAACAACTGGATATTTAACATTGCAGAAACAAAACTGTTGCCTGATAGTTTATTTAATGTCATTTTTATCCAGATGTTTTAGTATCTTATGAGCACTTTCTCACTATTTTCATGCAATATATCCTTGTACAGCTTGGCATTTTAAAGATTGTATGGCTTTAACATTGAGAAGTAACATTAAATGTGAAAATAAAAAGAGTTAAAGATATTTCATTTCCAACCGAAAAATATTATGAGTAGATTCATGCCTATAAAGAGAAGGAAAGGATCCGCAAAAGTGAATTACAGTTCAATCTTCATTTTGAAAATAACTTTGTT
>NW_016817994.1:61016-78952 GCF_001698545.2 Rhinopithecus bieti | reverse complement strand
AAAAAAAAAAAAAAAAAAAAAAAAAAAAAAAAAAAAAAAAAAGCCTGAGTAAGTGGTAACTCCTCCTGCCTTGAGTTGGGATATTGATTTTTTTTCCAACCTTCAGACCTGAATTGGAACAATGGCTCTTGAGTCTTAAGCCTGCCAGCTTTGGGACTAGAGCTTACACTATTAGCTCTCCTTGTTTTTAGGTCTATGGACTCAGATTGGAACTACATGTTGAGAAAGTTCCAAGATCTGCAGAATCATTTGAGCCAATTCCTTACAATAAATCTCTTTCTTGGGGGATCTGGCAAGATGGCCCAATAGGAACAGCTCCCATCTACAGCTCCCAGCGAGACCATCACAGAATGTGGGTGATTTCTGTATTTCCAACTGTGAGACAACTGGAACCCCAGCAAAAGAGAACCATTCACTCCTGTGGAAAGGTGGATGAAGCTAGAGAGCCAAGTGGTCTTGTTCAGTGGGTCCAACTCCCATGGAGTCCAGCAAGCTAAGAACCAGTGGCTTGAAATTTCTCGCTGCCAGCACAGCCCTCTGAATTTGACCTGGGACGATCGAGTTTGGTGGGGAGGGGATCCACCATTACTAAGGCTTGAGTAGGCAGTTTTCCCTGACAGTGCTAGAGAGGCTCAGAAGTTCGGACTGAATGGAACTCAACACAGCATAGCAAAGCAGCTGTGGCCAGCCTACATCTCTAGATTCCTCTTCACTGGGCAGGGCATCTCTGAAAGAAAGACAGCAGTCCTAGTCAGGAGCTTACAGATAAAACTCCCATCTCCCCAGGAGAGCACACCTGGGGATGGAGCAACAGTGGGCACAGTTTCAGGGGACTTAAACAGTTTTGCCTGCCAGCCCTGAAGAGAGCAGTGGATCCTGACAGGGAAGGTTCTCCTAGCACAGAGCTCCAGCTCTGCTAAGCGACAGACTGCTTCATCAAGTGGGTCCCTGACCTCCATGCCTCCTGGCTGAGAGAGACCTCCCAACAGGAGTTGACAGACACCTATACAGGAGAGCTCTGGCTGGCATCAGGCCCATGCCCCTCTAGGACAAAATTCCAGAGGAAGGAGCAGGCAGCAATCTTTGCTGTTCTGCAGACTCCACTAGTAATACCCAGGCAAATAGGATCTGGAGTGGAACTCCAGCAAACTGCAGTAGACCTACAGCAGAGGGGCCTCATTGTTAGAAGGAAAACAAACAAACATAAAGCAATAACATCAATATCAACAAAAGGACCCCACACAGAACCCCATCCAAAGGTCATCAGCCTCAAAGAACAAAGGTAGATCAATCCACTAAGATGAGGAAAAAACAGTGCAAAATGCTGAAAATTTAACAACCCAGAATGCCTCTTCTCCTCCAAATTATCACAAATCCTCTCCAGTAAGGGTACAAAATGAACACAGAATGAGCTTGAGGAATTGATGGAAGGAGGCTTCAGAAGGTGGGTAATAACAAACTCCTCTGAGATAAAAAAAAAAGCGTGTTCTAACCCAGTGCAAGGAAGCTAACAACCTTGGAAAAAAGGCTACATGAACTAATAACTAGAATAACCTGTGTGAGAACATAAATGACCAGATAGAGTTAAAAGCACAGCACAATAACTTCATTAAGTATAAACAAGTATCAATAGCCAAATTGATCAAGTGGAAGAAAGGATATCAGAGACTAAAGGTCAACTTACCGAAATAAGGTGTGAAGACAAGATTAGAGAAAAGGAATGAAAAGGAACAAAGCCTCCAAAACTAAGGGACTATATGAAAAGACCAAACCTATGATTGATTAGGGTCCCTGAAAGTGATGGGGAGAATGGGATCAAGCTGGAAAACACATTTCAGGATACTATGCAGGAGAACTTCCTCTACCTAGCAAGACAGGCCAACATTCAAACCTAGGAAATACAGAGAACACTACTAACATACTACTTTAGAAGAGCAACCCCAAGATACGTTAGTTGTCAAATTCTCCAATGTTGAAATGAAGGAAAAAATATTAAGGGCAGCCAGAGAGAAAGGTCAGCTTACATACAAAGGACAGCCCAACAGACTAACAGCAGATCTCTCTGCAGAAACTCTACAAGCCAGAAGAGAATGGGGCCAATATTCAACATTCTTAAAGAGTTTTCAACCCANTCATAAGCCTTATTCATGCATTACCTGTGTCTCTCTGATATCTTTTATTTTTTTCATTTCCTGAATATATATTTTTTTGTAAATGGACCTTCTGTCAGGATATCATCTCTCGGGCTCCCATATCCTTCCATATCTTTACAGTTTTTCTCGCTTTATTTCTTGAAGTCCAAGATAAATGAAATAAAATACAGATATGGGTTTGAGCAAAAGAGCTTTGATATTGAACAAGAAAAAGACTTCATTTAGGTCCTCTAAAGATAAATTGAGGATGGTTATTTTTATCTATACCTGTAGAGTCATTTTCAGCCGAAGACCAAGAATAGGAAGCAGAAGGCTCTTCCTCTGGTTTTGTTGTGTTCAGTGTGTTCTGGATGATCTAAAGCAGCGACATGCGATAGTGTTCCGCAGATGGAGGCCACTGGAGAGATGGCTGAAAATCCAGACATTTATTTTATACACACACACACACCATTCTCTGTGTAGATTCACAGAACTATTCACATATATAACTCCCTTTAGACCTGTACTGTATTGTCAATTCCATCAATATTGTAATGTAGACACTCAAATGCCTCAAAAAGCACATGAGCAGGTAGCGTCCTCTTCCACTATTATCTGCAACAAGAACAATGCTGGTATTTCTCTGAATATGTGACATGCAAAGAGTACACCCACCATCTGCTGAACTTGTCAATGAATGTGTTGCTACCATAGACATAGAACACAATGGGAAGGAACATTAGAAAGCACCGAATTCCTCTGTTAAAGATAAGAAAACTAAAGGTAGATGAGGATGTGTGACTTTTCTAAGATCTCCCCAAAGAGCCTGTGGAAGATCTAGGAGCAGAATACTCTCTTTCAATTTTTTAAAGTGTTTTCATTTTTTTAACTTTTATTTTAAGTTTGGGGGTACAAGGGCAGGCTTTTTACATATGCAAACTTGTATTGGGGGGTTTGTTGTATAGATTATTTCATCACCCAGGAATTAAGCCTAGTATCAATTGTTTTTTCCTGATCCTCTTCCTTCTCCCACCACCCTTCACCCTCTGAAAGGCCCCAGTGTCTGTTGTTCCCCTCTTTGTGTCCATGCGTTCTCATCATTTAGCTCCTACTCATAAGTTAAAACATACAGTATTTGTTTTTTTGTTCCTGTGCTAGTTTGCTAAGGACAATGGTCTCAAGCTCCATCCATTTTCCTGTAAAAGACATGATCTCATTATTTTTTTATGGCTGCATAGTATTCCAAGGTGTATGTATATGTACCACATTTGCTTTATCCAGTCTATTATTGATGGGCATTTAAGTTGATTCCATGTCTTTGCTATTGTGAATAGTGATGCAATGAACTTACGCATGCATGTGCCTTTATAATAGAACGATTTTTATTCCTTTGAGTTTATACACAGTAATGGGATTGCTGGGTTGAATGGTAGCTGTCTCTTAAGGTCTTTGAGGAATCACCACACTGTCTTCCACAATGGCTTCCACCAACAATGTATAAGCACTCCTTTTTCTCCACAACCTAGCCAGCATCTATAACTTTTGGACTTTTTAATAACAGCCATTCTCACTGGTGTGAGATGGTATCTCATTGTGGTTTTGATTTACATTTCACTAATGATCAGTAACACTGAACATTTTCTCCGTATGACTGACTATTGGCCACATATACATCTTCTTTTGAAAAGTAATTGCTCATACCCTTTGTCCACTTTTTAACGAGGTTGTTTTTCTATTGTAAATTTGTTCAAATTCCTTATAGATGCTGGATTTTGGACCTGTGTTGTATGCATAGTTTGCAAAAATGTTCTCCCATTCTGTAGATTGTCTGTTTACTCCGATGATAGTTTCTTTTGCCATACAGAAGTTCTTTAACTAGATCCCATTTGTCAATTTTTGCATTTGTTGCTATTGCTTTCGGTATCTTTGTCATGAAATATTTGCCTGTGCCCACATTCTGAACGGTATTGCCTAGGTTGTCTTAGAGAGTTTTTACAGTTTTGGGTTTTACATTTAAGTCTTTAATCCATCTTGAGTTGATTTTTGTATATGGTGTAAGGAAGGGGTCCAGTTTCAATCTTCTGCATATGGCTAGCCAGTTATCCCAGCACCATTTATTGAATAGGGAATGCTTTCCTGATTGCTTGTTTTTGTCAGGTGTGTTGAATATCACATACTTGTAGGTGGGCAGTCTTATTTCTGGGTTCTCTATACAAGAACAGAGTATCTCTAATCCGCTGCTCTTTGTAGCACAATATACTTCGGCTGACTTTAGCTTGTAATGATTTATCTTCCTTCTTCAGTAATATTATTATCATCTAAAGATTTCTTCCTCCCCTACCAGGCTACTTCTCAAAACTACTATTTTGTAAAAACTACTTAGATTTTTTATCACCAGTAAAGAAATACTGACATGTACTAATACTTTTAGTTGATGAGGAGACGAGATTAAATGTGATCAACGACTTCTGAAGGAAAAGGAATATAGGCAAGGACAAGTCTGAGCTTACAGATTGCACACTTTCTAGAAAGTTCCAGTTTATGGCCTCCCCACCAGTATGTGTACTGAAGTAGAAGTCCCGCTATTAATGTCTCAAGATATTTAGTCCACAACCAGAAATACTTCCTTGTGGGCAGGGAAATTTGTAGAATACAGAGGGGCATTAAGCAGCATTGTGTGTTATAGTCACTGTACCCTTGAGCTATTGAGAAAAAAAGGTATTCCATCTGAACACAAATATATGGAAAATAAGGCAGCAAAATGGCATCACATCTTAAGTACACTTCACTAACAGGTGACTTGAGAAAGATCTTATTTTCCCACCACCATCCTCACCAGTATCACACACCCACTGTGCCCCACAACACACACACATGCAGCTCCACCATCTCACTTAATCTTCACAATAAATATATATTTATTTAATCAATATTAAGATTAAAGAGGATGAATAAAAAACAAATAAACTCAGGGAGCAAGCAGGAAAAGTATCAAATGATCTACCTATACATCATTCACTGGTAGGTATATAACAACCTGGCATGTCCAAATTTCTGTTGTAGACTGTCTTTTAATCTAGCTTGGCAAGCATCTAAATTTTAGTCCATAAGAGAAATGCTTCTGTTGCCATAAATATAAATTGTATATACCACACTACATAGAAAAAAATTGAATTTTAAGGGTAAATTTGGCCATATGTAATTTTGCTTTATGCCTTACACCTCAAAATTTTGACTCCAGGCAAAATGCATATTTATTACCTGCACAAGTGGAGCCTTAACACAAAAGTCTTAATGTCTAGGTTGAGATGCTCACATTTCATCTATAAGGTTGGGGGATGTTATAAATTCCTGAGCTAGCAAATATTGCAAAATATTTTTAAGAACATTAATCTAGTGACTGTGTCAGAGATACATGGGAAGGGGGAGTCAGGGATAGACTAGAAGAGGAGATATCAATTTATAGATCACTTCAATAATCTGGGCATGCAATAAAGACATCCTAAATTAGGATGGTTGTAGAAATATAAAGGAAGAAGGAAGCATTGCAAGGAAGACTCGGGATGTGAAAGAAAATACTGATAATGTAGCATAGTTATTAAAAGCAAAACGCTTTCTATTTTAAAGATTTGGATTAAATTCTAGTTATTACTACCATCTAATCATGTAACAACAATTTATTTACCACCGCCATGATGATTAATTTTATATGCCAGCTTGACTGGGCCACAAAGTGCCCAGACATTTGACCAATTATTCTGAGTATGTCTGTGAGGGTGTTTCTGGATGGAGATTAGCCTTTGAATCAGTAGACTGCATAGAGCCAATTGACCTCCCTTGTGTAGATGGGTCTCATCTGATCAATTGAAGACCTGAATTACAAAAGANCCATTCACTCCTGTGGAAAGGTGGATGAAGCTAGAGAGCCAAGTGGTCTTGTTCAGTGGGTCCAACTCCCATGGAGTCCAGCAAGCTAAGAACCAGTGGCTTGAAATTTCTCGCTGCCAGCACAGCCCTCTGAATTTGACCTGGGACGATCGAGTTTGGTGGGGAGGGGATCCACCATTACTAAGGCTTGAGTAGGCAGTTTTTCCCTGACAGTGCTAGAGAGGCTCAGAAGTTCGGACTGAATGGAACTCAACACAGCATAGCAAAGCAGCTGTGGCCAGCCTACATCTCTAGATTCCTCTTCACTGGGCAGGGCATCTCTGAAAGAAAGACAGCAGTCCTAGTCAGGAGCTTACAGATAAAACTCCCATCTCCCCAGGAGAGCACACCTGGGGGATGGAGCAACAGTGGGCACAGTTTCAGGGGACTTAAACAGTTTTGCCTGCCAGCCCTGAAGAGAGCAGTGGATCCTGACAGGGAAGGTTCTCCTAGCACAGAGCTCCAGCTCTGCTAAGCGACAGACTGCTTCATCAAGTGGGTCCCTGACCTCCATGCCTCCTGGCTGAGAGAGACCTCCCAACAGGAGTTGACAGACACCTATACAGGAGAGCTCTGGCTGGCATCAGGCCCATGCCCCTCTAGGACAAAAATTCCAGAGGAAGGAGCAGGCAGCAATCTTTGCTGTTCTGCAGACTCCACTAGTAATACCCAGGCAAATAGGATCTGGAGTGGAACTCCAGCAAACTGCAGTAGACCTACAGCAGAGGGGCCTCATTGTTAGAAGGAAAACAAACAAACATAAAGCAATAACATCAATATCAACAAAAAGGACCCCCACACAGAACCCCATCCAAAGGTCATCAGCCTCAAAGAACAAAGGTAGATCAATCCACTAAGATGAGGAAAAAACAGTGCAAAAATGCTGAAAATTTAACAACCCAGAATGCCTCTTCTCCTCCAAATTATCACAAATCCTCTCCAGTAAGGGTACAAAAATGAACACAGAATGAGCTTGAGGAATTGATGGAAGGAGGCTTCAGAAGGTGGGTAATAACAAACTCCTCTGAGATAAAAAAAAAAGCGTGTTCTAACCCAGTGCAAGGAAGCTAACAACCTTGGAAAAAAGGCTACATGAACTAATAACTAGAATAACCTGTGTGAGAACATAAATGACCAGATAGAGTTAAAAAGCACAGCACAATAACTTCATTAAGTATAAACAAGTATCAATAGCCAAATTGATCAAGTGGAAGAAAGGATATCAGAGACTAAAGGTCAACTTACCGAAATAAGGTGTGAAGACAAGATTAGAGAAAAAGGAATGAAAAGGAACAAAGCCTCCAAAAACTAAGGGACTATATGAAAAGACCAAACCTATGATTGATTAGGGTCCCTGAAAGTGATGGGGAGAATGGGATCAAGCTGGAAAACACATTTCAGGATACTATGCAGGAGAACTTCCTCTACCTAGCAAGACAGGCCAACATTCAAACCTAGGAAATACAGAGAACACTACTAACATACTACTTTAGAAGAGCAACCCCAAGATACGTTAGTTGTCAAATTCTCCAATGTTGAAATGAAGGAAAAAATATTAAGGGCAGCCAGAGAGAAAGGTCAGCTTACATACAAAGGACAGCCCAACAGACTAACAGCAGATCTCTCTGCAGAAACTCTACAAGCCAGAAGAGAATGGGGGCCAATATTCAACATTCTTAAAGAGTTTTCAACCCAGAATTTCATATCCAGTCAAACTAAGCTTCATAAGTGAAAGAGAAGTAAAATCCTTTACACACAAGCAAATGCTGGGGGATTTTGTCACCACCAGGCCTGCCTTACAAGAGCTCCTGAAGGAAGCACTAAACATAGAAAGGAAAACTGGTACCAGCCACTTCAAAAACATGCCAAATTGTAAAGACTATCGATGCTAGGAAGAAACTGCATCAACTAACGAGAAAAATAACCAGCTAACATCATAATGACAGGATGAAATTCACAGATAACAATATTAACTTTAAATGTAAATGGGTTAAATGCCCCAGTTAAAAGACACAGACTGGCAAACTGGATAGAGTCAAGACCCATCAGTGTGTTGTATTCAGGAGACCAATCTCACATGGAAAGACACATATAGGCTCAAAATAAAGAGATGGAAGAAGATTTACCAAGCAAATGGAAAGTGAAAAAAAAGCAGGGGTTGCAATCCTAGCCTCTGATAAAACAGACTTTAAACAAAGAACAAAAAAGACAAAGAAGGGCATTACATCATGATAAAGGGATCAATGCAACAAGAAGAGCTAAGTATCGTAAATGTATATGCATCTAATACAGGAGCACCCAGATTTATAAAACAAGTTCTTAGAGATCTACAAAGAGACTTAGACTCCCACACAATAATAGCTGGAGACTTTTGGACTCCACTGTCAACATTAGACAGATCAACGGAGACAGAAAATTAACAAAGATATTCAGGACTTGAGCTCAGTGCTAGACCAAGTGGACCTAATAGATACCTACAGAACTCTCCACCCCACATCAACAGAATACACATTCTTCTCAGCACCACATAGCACTTATTCTAAAATCGACCACATAATTGGAAGTAAAACACTCCTCAGCAAATGCAAAAGAACAGAAATTATAACAAACATTTTCTCAGACCACAGTGCAATCAAATTACAACTCAAGATTAAGAAACTCACTCAAAACTGCACAACTACATGGAAGCTGAACAACCTGCCCCTGAATGACTACTTAGTAAATAATGAAACTAAGGCAGAAATAACGAAGTTCTTTGAAACCAATGAGAACAAAAAGACAACGTTCCAGAATCTCTGGGACACAACTAAAGCAGTGCTAATAGAGAAATTTATAGCACTAAATGCCCACAGGAGAAAGTGGGAAAGATCTAAAATCAAAACCCTCACATCACAATTGAAAGAACTAGAGAAGCAAGAGCAAACACATTCAAAAGGTACCACAATACAAGAAATAACTAAGATCAGAGCAGAACTGAAAGAGAGACATGGAAAACCCTTCAAAAAATCAATGCATCCAGGAGCCAGTTTTTCAAAAATATTAACAAAATAGATAGACCACTAGCCAAACTAATAAAGAAGAAAAGAGAGACAAATGAAACAGACACAAAAAATGATAAAGGAGATATCACCACTGATCCCACAGAAATAAAAACTATCATCAGAGAATACTATAAATACCTCTATGCAAATAAACTCGAAAATCTAGAAGAAATAGGTAAGTTCCTGGACACACACACCCTCCAAAGACAGAATCAGGAAGAATTTGAATCCCTGAATAGACCAATAACAAGTTATGAAATTGAGGCAATACCAACCAAAAAAAGCCCAGGACCAGACAGATTCACAGCCAAATTCCACCAGAGGTACAAAGAGGAGCTGTTACTATTCCTTTTGAAACTATTCCAAACAATGGAAAAAGAGGGACTCCTCCTTAACTCATTCTATGAGGCCAGCATCATCCTGATACCAAAACCTGGCAGAGGCACAGAAAAAACAAGAAAGAAAATTTCAGGCCAATATCACTGATGAACATTGGTGCAAAAATGCTCAATAAAATACTGGCAAACAGATTCCAGTGGCACATCAAAAAGCTTATACACCATGATAAAATCGGCTTCATCCTCGGGATGCAAGGCTGGTTCAACATACACAAACCAGTAAGTATAATCCATTACATAAGACCAATGACAAAAACCACATGATTATCTCAATACATGCAGAAAAGGCCTTCAATAAAATTCAACACCCTTTAGGCTAAGAACTCTCAATAAACTAGGTATTGATGGAACATATCTCAAAATAATAAGAGCTATTTATGACAAACCCACAGTCAACATCATACTGAATAAGCAAAACTGGAAACATTCCTTTTGAAAACTGGCAGAAGACAAGGATGTTCTCTCTCACCACTCCTATTCAACATAGTATTGGAAGTTCTGGCCAGAGCAATCAGGTAAGAGAAAAAAAAATAAAGAGTATTCAAAGAGGAAAAGAGCAAGTCAAATTGTCTCTGTTTGCAGATGGCATAATTGTATATTTAGAAAATCCCATCGTCTCAGCCCTGAAATTCCTTAAGCTGATAAACAACTTCAGCAAAGTCTCAGGATACAAAATCAATGTTCAAAAATCATAAGCATTCCTATACACCAATAATAGATAAATAGAGAGCCAAATCATGAGTGAACTCCCATTCACAATTGCTACAACAAAAATACAAGACTTAGGAATACAACTTACAAGGGACACGTAAGAGTTCTTCAAGGAGAACTACAAACCACTGCTCAAGGAAATAAGAGAGGACACAAACAAATAGAAACAGATTCCAAGTTCAAGGGTAGGAAAAATCAGTATCATAAAAATGGCCATACTGTCCAAAGTAATTTACAGATTCAATGCTATTCCCATCAAGCTACTGTTGACTTTCTTCACAGAATTGGAAAAAACTACTTTAAAGTTCATATAGAACCAAAAAACAGCCCGTATAGCCAAGAAAATCCTAAGCAAAAAGAACAAAGCTGGAGGCATCATGCTACCTGACTTCAAACTATACTACAAAACTACAGTACCCAAAACAGCATGGTACTGCTACCAAAACAGATATATAGACCAATGGAACAGAACAGAAGCCTCAGAAATAACACTTCTGCAACTATCTGATCTTCAACAAACCTGACAAAAACTAGCAATGCAGAAAGCAATCCCTATTTGATAAATGGTGCTAGGAAAACTGGATACCCATATACAGGAAACGGAAACTGGGCCCCTTCCTTTCACCTTATACAAAAATTAACTCAAGATGGATTAAAGACTTAAATCTAAAACCTAAAACCATAAAAACCCTGGAAGAAAACCTAGACAATACATTTCAGGACTCAGGCATGGGCAAAGACTTCATGACTAAAACACCAAAAGCAATGACAACAAACGCCAAAATTGACAAATGGGATCTAGTTAAACTAAGGAACTTCTGCTCAGCAAAAGAAACTGTCATCAGAGTAAACAGACATCCTATGGAATGGGAGAAAATGTTTGCAATCTATCCATCTGACAAAGGTCTAATATCCATAATCTACAATAAACTTAAACAAATATACAAGAAGAAACAACAACCTCATCAAAAAGTGGGTGAAGGATATGAACAGGCACTTCTCAAAAGACGACATTTATGTGTCCAACAAACATATGAAAAAAAAACTCATCATCACTGGTCATTAGAGAAATGCAAATCAAAATGAGACACCATTTTACATCAGAATGACAATCATTAAAAAGTCTGGAAACAACAGATACTGGTAAGAATGTGGAAAAATAGGAACAGTTTTACACTGGTGGTGGGAGTCTAAATTAGTTCAACCATTGTGGAAGACAGTGTGGTGATTCCTCAAGGATCTAGAACCAGAAATATCATTTGACCCATCAATCCCACTACTGGGTATATACTCGAAGGATTATCAATCATTCTACTATAAAGACACATGCACATGTATGTTTACTGCAGCACTGTTTACAATAGCAAAGACTTGGAACCAACCCAAATGCCCATAAATGATAGACTGGATAAAGGAAATGTGACACATATACACCATGGAATACTATGCAGCCATGAAAAAAGAATGAGTTCATGTCCTTTGCAGGTACATGGATAAAGCTAGAAACCATCATTCTCAGCAAACTAACACAGGAACAGAAAACCAAACACTGCATGTTCTCACTCATAAGTGGCAGTTGAACAATGAGAACACATAGACCCAGGGAGGGGAACATAAAACTGGAGCCTGTCAGCAGGTGGGGGGCAAGGGGAGGGAGAGCATTAGAACAAATACATAATGCATGAGGNTGAGTTCATGTCCTTTGCAGGTACATGGATAAAGCTAGAAACCATCATTCTCAGCAAACTAACACAGGAACAGAAAACCAAACACTGCATGTTCTCACTCATAAGTGGCAGTTGAACAATGAGAACACATAGACCCAGGGAGGGGAACATAAAACTGGAGCCTGTCAGCAGGTGGGGGGCAAGGGGAGGGAGAGCATTAGAACAAATACATAATGCATGAGGTGCTTAAAACCTGTATGATGGGTTGAGAGGAGAAGAAAACCACCATGGCACATGTATACCTATGTAACAAACCTGCATGTTCAGCATATGTATCCCAGAACTTAAAGTAAAATAAAAAAATAAATCTCTTTCTCTCTATATATATATATACACACTTATATTCTATATATATTCTATATATATATATATCCTACTAGTTCTGTTTCTCTGAAGAACTCTAATATGTTCACTAAGCTTTATTTTTCTTTTATGTACAATGACTTCTATACATTTACTCACAGTTTTATTGAAAGGATTAAAATGACATAATGTATGTCTGTGTGATTATATATAATGTATATATATCACGTAATGATACAATATAGCATAATGTATGGTGTTTAAAAAAATGGTGAAAGCAAAGCTTTTGAAAAAAGCTCATTTAAGTGATGTAGATAGAGTTGCTTTAATATATGGGTTTCTTATGTAATAACCCCTGCAAGTACTTGAGGTTTAGGTGAGGAAAGAGAGGGCCAGATGTGTGGCAAGTCTTTTCACAAACCCATTAATGTTCCCTGAACTGTCTTTCAGATTAGTCAGATCTTCAAAATAATTGCTGGAGGGATAGAAGAAAATATCTTGCAATTATGTAATTGTACTACAAAAACAATCAGAGGCGGATCCCAATGCTGCTGGAAGATGTACCAAAACCTGAAAATAACTTTGGTTCAGTGGAGTGGCCAAGATGCTCTCCCCATCTCTGCACACCCTCTTGAGGAAGGACATGATGCCTAAATACAAATTCAATTCCAATCATAAGTTCATGCTCACTGAAACTTCCTCCTCACTGCAAAGCTCCAGCTTCAGAGAATTTTCTCTGCTAAATTCTCTCATAAGGAACATAGAAAACTCTGGCTGCCTTCCTCACTTAGTGTTGAGGAAGATAGAGTAAACTACTTTAGATATTTCCTTTCCTTTAGATTTCCCATTCTCCATAGCCACCTCCTCTGTTTTCACTCCATAACGACACTAGAGATTCCGACTAATATCTCATGTTCTGGACAAGGAACGCACTATCAATCTTATAATTCCAAAACGTATCTAGAAGACCCTGCCATTTCTCTCCCCCAAGACTCAACTCAGCTGGATGGTAGATTCAGGCTCCCTTCCTAGGATAAACACCAGGTTCAGTGTATATTTCCATAACATCCCTCCTTCTCTCCCCGTCCCACAGGATATATACCAAGGCAAGAATGGGGAAAAGTACCTCAATCATTGTCATGATTTGTTTTGTTTTGAGACAGGGTCTCACTCTGTCACCCAGGCTGGAGTGCAGTGGTGAGATCTCAGCTCAATGTAACCTCTGCCTCCCGGGTTCAAGCGATTCTCCTGCCTCAGCCTCCTGAGTAGCTGGGACTACAGGCACACACCACCATACCCAGCTAATGGTTGGATTTTTAGTAGTGATGGGGTTTCACCATGTTGGTCAGGCTGGTCTTAAACTCCTGACTTCAAGTGGTCCACTCACCTCAGCTTCCCAAAATGATGGGATTACAGGCATGACCGCACTTGGCCGTGATTTCTTTCCAAAGCTGGTACTACATGTATGATACAAGCTTTATAACTTGATTTGTTTGAAGCTTTGATTTTGATACTCCAAGCCAAGCTTTTAGAAATTATAAAACTTTACTTTCTTTTTTTTTTCTTCTTCTTTTTTTTTTTTTTTTTTTTTTTTTTTGGCAGGGGAGACTGAGTCTCATTGCGTATCCCAGGCTGGAGTGCAGTGGTATGACCTCGACTCACTGCAACCTCCACCTCTGGGTTCAAACAATTCTTTGCCTCAGCCTCCTGAGTAACTGGGATTACAGGTACCTGCCACCATGCCTGATTAATTTTTGTATTTTTAGTAGAGATGATGTTTCACCATCTTGGCCAGGCTGGTCTCGAACTCCTGTCCTCATGATTCCCCCACCTCAGTCTCCCAAAGTGCTGGAATTACAGGCATAAGCCACTGCACCCTGCCAAAACTTTACGTTCTTAAAACATTCAACTTGTACAAACCAGAAGCCTCATTGTTCAAGGCTATTGTCTCTGCTTTGCAATACAAAAGTTGAACATCTTGCTTCTTACATTTGCATTTTCTATAATAAAAACATTCTGCCAAGGATAGTGGCCTTCTCAGTAATTTAATCATAATATGGATAAAATAAAGAGTAAAAAAAGGACTTAGATTATGTTTATCTTCAGGGTGCTCCATATATTACTGTGCCACACATTAAACAGACATAATGTTTATCTTTGGAGTGTCCCATGCAGCCCTTCCTTATTTGTCCTATTTATACCTTGTCTTCTTTGCCAAGTGGCATACACCATCATGTTATTGGCTTCCACCAAATCAAAGATTTGAACTAAAAGCAAAACCCAAATCTGGAGTAATGAAATGTCCAGCATCAATTAGCCTCTGAGGAGGCATATTTTAGACCAGGAAGTGTTCCCAGAATTCTAAAAATTACACCAATAGACACCTATTTCTCCACCAGACATTCCAACTATGCGTTAGAACTCCTATTTCTTTGATCAAAGTTTATTGTTTCAAATCCCACTTTTAAGTGATGTAGAAGAATACACATTGTACACGACACATTCTAATAGGAAGTAAAGTATGGTAACACTAAAGTAGACTCCTAATTAAAGTATTTGAAATTAAAGTATAATTGTAAACCATATGTGTTAAACTGAAAAGATATGACCATGTAGAACCCACTGGGGTGTCAGTTTTATCTAAAGTTTGTTTTAGGGCAACTATTAAAGTGTGCAGGCATTTTATGGTTGAGAAAGATTTCAAAGAGCCACAAAAGTTTAGGTTATAATATCATATTTTGATAAATTGAAGAAAACGGTCTGGAATCGATACAATGAAGGTCAAATAAGGTTGATAAAATGTGGAATAGAGCAAAGATATAAAATGAACAATCATATGGGCATATCTAAGCTAAGTCACAGTCACAGAAATAATGATTCAGACAGACTGCAATGAATGTAGATCAACCTTGAATGTTGCCTTCTTTCCACACCTAAAAGGCAAATGCCTTCAATAAGAAGTACAAATAGAAATATTACAGATCCACATACATAATATTTAGATATTGTATACAGTGATTTTGAAACAGTATCAAAATCATAAATTAAATGTACTCCAAGAATCAAAGGCCATTCAGAATAGAACAAAATGAGGCTTTTTTATGTAATTAAATGGAAAGCTTCTCAAGAAAGAAAGTTTAACAGGAGAAACCACTTGCCAGAAATATGCAACTAAGTTGCTCATACACTCTTAATCCTCAGAAAATGTGAGATGATAAATACATGATACTTTAGGATGTGTATCCTAATTTTTTTTTTTACACAGCAATAAGTAACCAATACAAGTGTTAGTTATATGATAAAGGAATCTGTAGTACATTTATAAGGTTATTCTAAACATAAATAAATTTGTTAAAGCTTATTTTCCCACCTCATAAGTAAAGCTTTTTCAATAACTGAAAAGTAGAACAGTTGCTAGGATGAAATAGTAATAAAATACTGATTAAAACATTAAAAAAAAAATTTAAATACGTGGTTCTGCCAATGGGATCAGTAACTGGTGACAAATATAACTGTTTTTAAAAGTGAAAATGGCCATTATTAAAAGTCAGGGACTTTGGATGTAAAGAGGGATTTTTTTTTCAAATAATGTGATTAGGTAATAGTCTTAAAATTTTAGATTAATAAATTTTTTGGCCAATGAATAATATAGCAACATAAGACTTGACAGAGGAGGTAAAGACAATAAAGAAAATTGATACTGATATTCTAGTAAAAAATAACTTTTGGGGAGACAGATGAAGCATAATGAAAATTATGCTCATTATGACAGTATAGGGAAAAACAGGTAATATTCAAACATTAACCAATATAAATCTTTCCTCTTCTGAATTTATACCCACAATGAGCAACAGAACATGAGATGTATTGCTTCCATAAGTTGACAAATGGTGTTTTTTGATTATCACTGAGTACCAAACACCATGATGATCATCAGACAACTAAAATAATGCTACTATAGTGTCAACTCACATTCGTGTGGTGCCTCACTGTCGGTAGATCTTTTCAGTTTGGCTTTCTCCATCTGTCTCAAATGACTGCTAATTTTCCACAGACACCTAGCTCTCTTGATCTCTGACTTTACACTCCTTAAATTCTGCATTTTGAGACCATATTAACTAATTAGCTTAATCAGCATTGGTTCTTGTCAATGTATCACACAAGTTCTGCTGGTAATTTTGAGAATGTTTTTCAAATCAAGCTGTGCAATGACATGGAGCAATGCTAATGATACTCTCGAGGGGTGCTATAAAGTTCTCAAAATAAAATTAATCCTTTATTTCAAAACTAATCTGGATACTACTTCCAGACCTGCTGTCACAATGTATGGGATGCAAGAGGGTAATAAAATGAACAAATGAAAGGGCATGAGGATCACAAAGCAATAAAGCATCATAACTCTGTGGCAAAGTGTTTATTTCAAGGAAACTTTTAAAATAGCACTGAAAAAGAGGTGTAAAATAATTTGAGAACTATTACTTATCTCTGAAATGGGAGTCATAGAGCTACCAGAAAGATCCTGACTTCGAGAAATACAACTTTAATGGAAAAGACTAACAAAAATTAAATGAGAACACTATAAAAAGTGACATACGTAATATTCATAAACTATGTTAACTATGTAATATTCAAAATGTATACCACAGAAGCTTAGAACAGGGAGAGATCAGTACCTTAAGAGAAGGAAGACCATTGTCTGTATGGTAGAGAAGAGCAAGATACGGGATCTTTTTACATTCCTGGAAAAAAGATCAGTATAAATCAGGAAATGCATGCAGAGATGTACAGAGCAGGTGAGGGCTCCTGTGGGTGAGAATACTTAAACATAATGAAAATCTTCAGAAAGCCAAGATGTATCAGATTATGAACGGTCATCAAAAACCTCACAGTTTAGGTCAGATACAATGGCAATGTGAAATGAGTATAACTCATCAAGTGAGAAAACAACATAATAAAAGTTTTGATAAAAGAGGCTAAGCCTTGCAGAGGGATATTTTCAAAGCTCTGAATTCTAGTCTAGTCACAGCATCACTGTGCAAACTGTATGAAATCACAATATTCTCAAGGCCTGAGTGTAGCCTCAGGGTCAGCCACATGTATGCTTTATGCATACAGATGATATTGCTGGGACATCATTAATAGAACACATGCTTTGGGTTAATTTTAAGTAGGTAGATGTTATTTGTAGCACACCCAGGGAAAAGCAAGTCTTCTTAATGAAATACCCACCCAAGGATCCTGCCAGCATCATTGCCCACTTATGCAATGGTATCTGGGGAGAAAATTCAGTGCACTCTGCCTATTTTAAATCTGTATTTACAATATTGGCAATATTTTTTTTTAACTTGGGAATTTATAGAAATGACATGTCTCCAACAGATTGGGAATGACTAAACCCATGCAATGAAAACTGTAAGTTTTGATGCAGTTAATTTGATTGGTATAAAACAAACTGGAAATATTACTTGCAATTCTTCACCAAAAAGGGATAAAATGGTATGCTTAAGGGAAGGAGTTCTGTTAAGTTTGTATTTCTTCTTCTCCAGGTCCTATTTTTAAGCTCCCTTCCACTTTTGTCATCTCGTATGTGATAAGTTGCTGCAAGTATGTCCAAAGTTGAGTTTAGAGAGAATCTTTATTAATTTTATTGATAAGAAGACAGTTCAATACCCACTGCAAAAAAAAAAAAAAAAAAAA
>NW_016817994.1:19532-58196 GCF_001698545.2 Rhinopithecus bieti | reverse complement strand
AAAAAAAAAAAAAAAAAAAAAAAAAAAAAAGTCTTTCACTGGTTGCTTGGGGGAGAAGAGATTCTCTGACTTTTTACGCTTCTGCAGATTCAGCTTTTTGATTGTAGTACTCTGCTAATCAGCCTGCCTTTCTCTTCTGCCTGAACTGTAACAATTCGAGTTTTCAGGAGTCTCCATACTGATATCATCTTTGCTTTCTGAAGATATTTCCATTCCATTCAGGTATTCTCTTCCACAGCCAGACCGCACCTGCTCTACACATTCCTGCATTCATTATTTGATATAATCCAGTCTATTTTCCAACCTCCTCTTATTTTGGTTGAAAGAATAACTTGAAGACTGAGGTCCACATTTAAAAAGCAACCCTCCACTAGACAGAAGCATCCCAAAATTATACTTCTTATGTGATATTATTAAACACTTTTTCTAATTGTAAATATCAGGATTTTTGTTGCCATTTAACCATTTCACATCCAATGTAGCCCAATAAAACCTTTTTTTCCCTTTCTTTCAAAGGCACGTATTTATAAAATAGTGAAACGTTTTGAAGTTAAGTATGCAGTTGATCACAGCTCTCCCCTTAGCAACAGACTGATTCACCCTCCAACTTGCCATATGGGTTAACAAATGACCCATAAAATCTTTGTCAGTCACTAATGCTAAAAGAGAATATCAACTAGCCTAGGCATTTTAACTGAAAAAAAGAAAAATGTCCACATGCCCACATATGTTTATTTACTGAAATGGCATGCAAGAACCACTTTCATTGATTAATTTAGTCATTGGATGTTTATTAAACAAACATTATGTGTCAAGCACTGTGACTAAAAATTACCTCCAGTAGACACTATATGCTAAGCTAAGAAAAGAACTGATTCAGAAATATTCTTCTGAAATCATACAAATCCCTGAATATACTCTCAGGAAAAGAAATTGTGGTTTACTAACAGCACATTACAGATAAATGGGATCAATCCAAGTTTCACTTTAATGGAAAAGGAAAAGAAGGAAAAAAGAGAGAGATTATCCTATTAGTTCTTAAAGCCACCACTGGTCTACCATATCACTTCTTACAGCTCACATCCTTGTCAGTTACCAAGGGCACAATCTCAGTAACTAAAACAGATGTAATAAATTCAGAGCAGTAGAAAACACACATAGGGAGTTTTAAGGTGGGGTCATTTGCCCATGCTGTGAAAAACGGAAATCTCTGTGGTACATGCATATCATGTGGGCTCTTCTGTTTGACAACTCATCCACTTAAAATTTCTTATTTCATTTTAGGCATAATAAGTAAGTTGCTCTCAAAGCCCTCAATTGCTAATTGGTCTACCTTAAAATGAAGTAATGTTCTGTTTGTTATGGTGGGTGCTGTATTTGGAATGCATTAGTATTCATTTTTAAATGCTTAATCATGTAAAATTTTATTTCAAACTCAGTCATTTAGCCTGGCAAATTTCTAGCTGATGAAAATGTCAAACACAAAAAGATATAAATGTTTAATCAGTTAAGTGCCTTAAGTTTTTGACAAATACTAACCTTACTTGTTGAACACTTGCTGCAAGAACTCAGAGTTTTCTTAAAAACAGAAATGGAGAAAATCAGCCTCACTAAATACACGATCCCTCATCTCCTAGGCTAAGTCAGATCTTTGCTCATGTCTCATTCTGAGTCTCTTCTCTGTGAAGGGTCATTTCTCTATTGTGTTTTGCTTGTATTGACTATATGTTAAATAAAAAAGAGAACTAAGGGAGAAGGAAAGCTTAGGTATTATGGGTAAATGAATGTGAGACTCTGAATAACACATTTTTGGTCTTCTGGCCTATGCTCACACATCAGCAAAAGTAGGAGATTGAATCAAATGACCTCTTAGATGCTATATTAGTTATGGCTCTCCAGAAAAAAAATATACACACATATATATAATATATATGTATATATTTATATTTATGTGTACATGCACATATATATATTTGTGTGTATATATATGTATATGTACATATATGTATATGTATATATATGCGTGCATATATATATTCACACACATACACACACACACAGAGGTACACACACACACACACACAGAGGTAGACAGAGGCAGAGGTAGAGAGAGAATTATGAGAAATTCTCTCAAGCATTTATGAGGGCTGAGATGTCCCAGGATCTACTGTCTGCAAGCAGGAGACCCAGCAATGCTGGTGGTGTAATTCAGTACAAGTTCAAAGGCCAGAGAAGTAGGGAGGCTGATGGTGTAAATCCCTGTCTGAGAGCAGGAGAATATGAGATAAGATGCCCCTATTCAAGCAGTGAGGCAGAAAACAAAATGGCATGAATTCCTCCTTCCTCTGTCTTTTGTTCTATTCCAGCACTTAAGAGATTAGATGATATCCACCCATATTATGGAAAGCAATCTATTTTAGAGTACAAGGATTCAAATACTGATGTCATCTGGAAACAGCCTCACAGGCACACCTAGACATAATGTTTAATGTGGGGACCCTATGACTCAATCAAGTTGCCACATAAAATTAATCATCACAGATGCTTTCAGTTCATTCCTTCTATGGATTCAATTTGTAAAGTCATTTCCCTCTTCCTTTCTTCCTTACTTTCTTATTTTCTTCATTCCTCCTTATGGAAAAAAATTTTGGAGGAAGAAAACCACATCAACTTTTTTTTCATTTTCTTTTCTTTATAGCAGTTTTATTGAGATATAACTCACATACCATGCAACCTACACACTCATCAGTTGAATTTTAAACATAAATATTTTAAAATTAATTAAAATACATTAATAACTAATAAACTAATAAATTAATAATGCATCATATGAGATGCTTGTTAAGAAGCTTATATTCAAGTAGAAATCTAAAACCAGATAGCCAACTAGACACAGCCAGGAAGAGCTACTCCCACCAAGAGACCACATCATCAAGACTGGCACAAGCAGATCCAAGCAGATCTTTGGAAGGAGGGCATTGAGAGTGGGCAGAGGGAGGATGCAGACCCTGGACTGGAGGAGGAGGAAGGTGGAAACACTGCATGGGGTTGCCAAGCACCAGAACTCATTCCAGACCCCAGAAGCTGCTGGGGAGGGGCTGGGTTACATAAGCAAGGAGTGGCCCACTCTCACCATGGACCTCTGGAATCCTTGCGATAGGAGCCCCATGACCCCACAGACATCTGAGCTGGCAGGGAGAACTGCTTAAAGAGGTGGCAAGGATAGGATTCTAGCCTGTGTAGAGCCCAGAGAGTTTGGTGTGGGAATAGCTGCAGTGGAGCACCGTGCGGGATACCTATCCCCAAAGGTTCACCATGCTCCTCCATGTGGCTTCAGACTCTATTGACTCTCAGGTCTAGATAGAGCAGGCTTCTCTTGCCCATGAGATACAGCCAGTCTAATATTAGCACCCCCCTATAAGATGGCCTCTTCCTGGGTCCCTGCCTGATTGTGAATACTTGCAGTGCAAAGTCAGATGCCCAACCGGGGTGCTTTGTGGCAGTCACCACCGAGCCATTAGAGAGCTTCTACAGGCAGGCCTACGGCAGTGTAAACCCATCCACAGCCTATCCCCAATGCTTTGCCAGCACACATTCACGTGACCTCTTTGCCAGCATGCACATACACACATACCTTGCCATTGCCGCAGCCTCGTACATATCAGCACATGTACAGACCCCACCACCCCACTGTCACTGGTGCACACACACAGAGCAGTGGCACATGTGTGTGCCTACACTTTCCCATGCCTCTGGAGCATGGACCTTACCATGCCACAGTNATACTGATGTCATCTGGAAACAGCCTCACAGGCACACCTAGACATAATGTTTAATGTGGGGACCCTATGACTCAATCAAGTTGCCACATAAAATTAATCATCACAGATGCTTTCAGTTCATTCCTTCTATGGATTCAATTTGTAAAGTCATTTCCCTCTTCCTTTCTTCCTTACTTTCTTATTTTCTTCATTCCTCCTTATGGAAAAAAATTTTGGAGGAAGAAAACCACATCAACTTTTTTTTCATTTTCTTTTCTTTATAGCAGTTTTATTGAGATATAACTCACATACCATGCAACCTACACACTCATCAGTTGAATTTTAAACATAAATATTTTAAAATTAATTAAAATACATTAATAACTAATAAACTAATAAATTAATAATGCATCATATGAGATGCTTGTTAAGAAGCTTATATTCAAGTAGAAATCTAAAACCAGATAGCCAACTAGACACAGCCAGGAAGAGCTACTCCCACCAAGAGACCACATCATCAAGACTGGCACAAGCAGATCCAAGCAGATCTTTGGAAGGAGGGCATTGAGAGTGGGCAGAGGGAGGATGCAGACCCTGGACTGGAGGAGGAGGAAGGTGGAAACACTGCATGGGGTTGCCAAGCACCAGAACTCATTCCAGACCCCCAGAAGCTGCTGGGGAGGGGCTGGGTTACATAAGCAAGGAGTGGCCCACTCTCACCATGGACCTCTGGAATCCTTGCGATAGGAGCCCCCATGACCCCCACAGACATCTGAGCTGGCAGGGAGAACTGCTTAAAGAGGTGGCAAGGATAGGATTCTAGCCTGTGTAGAGCCCAGAGAGTTTGGTGTGGGAATAGCTGCAGTGGAGCACCGTGCGGGATACCTATCCCCAAAGGTTCACCATGCTCCTCCATGTGGCTTCAGACTCTATTGACTCTCAGGTCTAGATAGAGCAGGCTTCTCTTGCCCATGAGATACAGCCAGTCTAATATTAGCACCCCCCTATAAGATGGCCTCTTCCTGGGTCCCTGCCTGATTGTGAATACTTGCAGTGCAAAGTCAGATGCCCAACCGGGGTGCTTTGTGGCAGTCACCACCGAGCCATTAGAGAGCTTCTACAGGCAGGCCTACGGCAGTGTAAACCCATCCACAGCCTATCCCCAATGCTTTGCCAGCACACATTCACGTGACCTCTTTGCCAGCATGCACATACACACATACCTTGCCATTGCCGCAGCCTCGTACATATCAGCACATGTACAGACCCCACCACCCCACTGTCACTGGTGCACACACACAGAGCAGTGGCACATGTGTGTGCATGCACCTTACCATGCCACTGGAGCATGGACCTTACCATGCCACAGTCACCAGCTCATGTGTGCACACACAGGTCCTGCTGCACGATTACCCTGCTGTAGCTGGGGAGCATGCAAATGCAGACACCACTGCCACTGCCCCAACAAAGCACTTTTGCTGTCACTCTGCATTGGAGTTGTTGCCAGAGGACCAGGAAAACCCCAGCCTCTCTAAAGTAGTAGGTGCTTAAGCCTGAGGGGCCAGAGAACAAAGCTACCGTACTTCTCCCAGCCCACCAGGTTATGTCATGCAGCCAGGGAGCTCTGCTTCCATAAAATAGTCAAGAAATTAAGTCAATCAACTAGAACAGAGTTTGAGATCTGAGAACAGACAGACTACCTCCTCAAGTGGGTCTCTGAACCCCAAGTAGCCTAACTGGGAGGCACCTCCCAGGAGGGGGGCAACTGACACCTCATAAGGCCGGGCGCCCCTTGGAAAGGAAGCTACCTGAGGAAGGATCAGGCAGCAACATTCCCTGTTCTGCAGCCTCTGCAGGTGATACCCAGGCAAACAGGGTCTGGAGAGGACCTCCAGCAAACTCCAACAGAACCACAGCTGAGGGTCCTGACTGTTAGAAGGAAAACTAACAAACAGAAAGGACATCCACAACAAAACCCCATCTGTACATCACCATCATCAAAGACCAAAGGTAGATAAAACCACGAATTTGGGGAGAAACCAGAGCAGAAAAGCTGAAAATTCTAAAAACCAGAGTGCCTCTTCTCCTTCAAAGGAACAGCAGCTCCTTGCCAGCAAAGGAACAAAGTTGGATGGAGCATGTCTTTGAAGAGTTCACATAAGAAGGTTTCAGACTATCGGTAATACCAAACTTCTCTGAGCTACAAGAGGATGTTTGAACCCATTGCAAAGAAGCTAAAAACCTTGAAAAAAGATGAGATGAATGGCTAACTAGAATAAACAGTGCAGGAAGACCTTAAATGACCTGGTGGAGCTGAAAACTGTGGTACGAGAACTATGTGGTGCCTGCACAAGCTTCAGTAGCCAGTTAGACCAAATGGAAGAAAGGGTATCAGTGATTAAACATCAAATGAATGAAATGAAGCAAGAAAAGAAGTTTAGAGAATAAAAAGTAAAAAGAAATGAACAAAGCCTCCAAGAAATATGGGACTATGTGAAAAGACCAAATCTACGTCTGATTGGTGTACCTGAAAGTGACAGGGAGAATGGAACCAAGCTGGAAAACACTCTTCAGGATATTATCCAGGAGAACATCCCCAATCTAGCAAGGCAGGCCTACTCTACAAATTCAGGAAATACAGAGAATGCCACAAAGATGTTCCTCGAGAAGAGCAACTCCAAGATACACAACTGTCAGATTCAACAAAGTTGAAATGGTGGAAAAAATATTAAGGGCAGCCAGAGAGAAAGGTCAGGTTACCTACAAAGGGAAGCCCATCAGACTAAGAGCAGATCTCTAGGCAGAAACTCCACAAGCCAGAAGAGAGTGGGGGCCAATATTCAACTTTCTTAAAGAAAAGAATTTTCAAGTCAGACTTTCATATCCAGCCAAACTAAATTTCATAAGTGAAGGAGAAATAAAATCCTTTAAAGACAAACAAATGCTGATAGATTCTATCACCACCAGACCTGCCTTACAAGAGCTCCTGAAGGAAGCACTGAAACAATCAGAAAAGGGAAAAACTGAGTAACCAAGCCACTTCAAACCACTGCCAAATTATAAAAAAAGACCTTATGATGGAAGGAAAAAATGCATAACTAATGAGCAAAATAACCAGCATAAACAATCATACATAAAGACAGGATCAAAATTCAACATAAATAAATATAACATTAAATGTAAATGGTGTTTAAAATCACCATTAAAAGACACAGACTGACAAATTGATAAAGAGATCAGAAACATCAGATGTGCTGTATATCAGAGAGACCCATACATAACATGCAGAGACAACAAATAGGCTCAAAATAAAGGGATGGAGGAAGATCTACCAAGCAAATGGAGAACAAAACAAAAAAAAAAGTAGGGGTTATAATCCTAGTCTCTGATAAAACAGACTTTAAAACAACAAAGATTAAAAGAGACAAAGAAGGCCATTACATACTGGCAAAGGGATCAATTCAACAAGAAGAACTAACTATCCTAAATATATATGCACCCAATACAGGAGCACCCAGATTCATAAAGTAAGTTCTTAGAGACCTACAAAGAGACTTAGACTCCCACGCAATAATAATAGGACACTTTAACACCCCACTGTCAACATTAGACAGATCAACGAGACAGAAAGTTAACAAGGATATCCAGGAATTGAACTCAGCTCTGCACCAAGTGAACTTAATAGGAATTGAACAATGATATCACTTGGACACAGGAAGGGGAACATCACACACCAGAGCTTGTTGTGGGTTGGGGGGAGGGGGAAGGGAGAACATTCGGAGACATATCTAATGTAAATGATGGGTTAATGGGTGCAGCACATCAGCATGGCACATGTATACATATGTAACATACCAGCATGCTGTGCATATGTACCCTAGAACTTAAAGTATATTAATGATAATAATAAAAAGAAATCCTATAAGCCAGAAGAGATCAGTGTCCTATATTCAGCATTCTTAAAGAAAAGAAACCTCCAACCCAAAATTGTATATCCTGTCAAATTAAGCTTCATAAGTGAAGGAGAAATATAATCCTTTTTAGATAAGCAATGATAAGGGAAAGTGTCACCACCAGACCTGCCTCACAAGAAGTCATCAAGGGAGTGCTAAACACGTAAATGAATGTTACCTCCCATGACAAAAATACACTTAAATATATAACCCACTAAAATATAAAGCAACTACACAACTATGTCCATATAACTATCAGCTAACAACATGATGAAAGGATCAAATCCACACATATTAATATTAACCTTGAATATAAATGGGCTAAATGCCCCATTTAAAAGGCACAGAGTGGCAAGCTGGATAAAGAAGCAAGACCGAACTGTATGCTGTCTTCAATAGATCCATTTCACATGCAATGACACCCATAGTCTCAAAGTAAAAAGATAGGGGAAAGTTTGCCAAGCAAATGGAAAACAAAGAGGAGCAGAGTGTACCATTCTTATTTCAGACAAAACAGACTTTAAGCCAACAATCAAAAAGGACAAAGTAGGGTATTACATAATGATAAAGGGTTCAATTCAACAAGAAGACTTAATTATCCTAAATACACATGTACTCAACACTGGAGCACCCAAATTCATAAAATATTTTCTTAACAACTTATGAAGAGACTTAATTAACCACACAATAATAGTGGGAGATGTCAACACCCCACTGACAGTGTTAGGCCATTGAGGAAGAAAACTAATAAAAGATATTCGTAATCTAGGCTCAAGACTTGACCAAATGGACCTAACAGACATCTATAGAACTATCCACCCCAAAACAACAGAATATGTATTCTTCTCATCTGCACAAGGAACACACTCTGAAACTGACCGTATATTCAGTCATAAAGAAATTCTCAAAAATTAAATAAAAAGATACTATATCAACCACACTCTTGGACCACAGTACAACAAAAATACAAATCATCACTAAGATGATCTCTCAAAAGAATACAATTATATAGAAATTTTAAAACCTGCTCCTGAATGACTTTGGAGTAAACAATAAAATAAAGGCACAAATCAAGAGATTATTTGAAACTAATGAACACAAAGATACAACATATCAGACTCTCTGGAACACAGGTAAAGCATGTTAAAAGAAAAGATTGTAGCACAAAACACCCACATCAAAAAGCTAGAAAGACCTCAAATTAACAAGCTAACATTATACCTAAGTATAGAAACAAACACAAAATAATGACAAAACTAGCAGAAGAAATAACCAAAATCAGAGCTGAACTGAATGAAATTAAGATGTAAAAAAAGCATACTAAAAATCAATGAAAATAAAAGTTGGTTCTTTGAAAGAATAAACAAGATTGACAGACCACTAGCTAGACTAATATAGAAAAAAATAAGAGAAAATCCAAATAAACACAATCAGAAATGACAAAGATGACATTACCACCAATCTCACAGCAATACAAAAAAAAAAAAAAAAAAAAAAAAAAAAAAAAAAAAAAAAAAAAAAAAAACCCTTGGAGTCTACTATGAATGCCTCTATGCACACAAAATAGAATACCTAGAATAAATGGATAATTTCCTGGAAACATACAATCTCCCAAGATGAAACCAGGAAGAAATCGAAACCCTGAACAGATGAACAATGAATTGCAAAATTGAATCAGTAATAGAAATCCTACCAACAAGAAAAGGTCCTGAACCAGATAGATTCACAGTTGAATTCTACCAGATACATAAAGAAGAGCTAGTACTAATCCTACTGTAATTATTCCAAAAAATTGGGTAGAAGGGATCCCTCTGTAACTTACTCTATGAGGCCAGCATCATTCTGATATCAAAATCTGACAGAGTCACACTGAAAAAAGACAACTTCAGGTCGATATCCCTGATTAACATATTTGTAAAAGTCCTCCACAAAATGCTAGCAAACCTTATCCAGTAATACATCAAAAGGTTAGTTCACTACAAGCAAGTAGGCTTTATTCTTGGGATCAAAGTTTGGTTCAACATACACAAATCAATAAATGTGATGCAATGTATAAACAGAGTTTTCTAAAACGCTACATGATAATCTCAATAGATGCAGAAAAGGCTTTCAATGAAATTCAACATTGCTTCATGATAAAAACTCTCAACAAACCAGGCTTTAAAGGGACATACCTCAAAATAGTAAGAGCCATCTATGGCAAGCTCATAATCAAAATCATACTGAATGGAGAAAAGTTGGAAGCATTCTCTTTGAAAACTAAAACAAGACATCTTCATCACCATTCCTATTCAACATAGTACTGGGAGTCCTGGCCAGGGCAATCAAACAAGAGAAAGAAAGAAAAGGCATCCAGATAGTAAAAACAAAAAAAAGGAAGTCAAAATATCTCTCTTCACAGATGATATGATTCTATATGTAGAAAGCTCCATAGTCTCTGTCAAAAGTCTCCTAGATCTGCTAAACAACTTTAACAAAGTTTCAGCATTAAAAATATCAATGTTCAAAAAGCAGTAGCATTTCTATATACCTGAAGTAGTTTAGATTTGTGTCCCCACCCAAATGTCGTGTTGAATTAGAAGAGGGGCCTGTTGGGAAGTGATTGGATCATGAGGGCAGTTTTCCTCGTTACTGTCCTTGTGGCAGTGAGTGAGTTCTCATGAGATCTAATCACTTAAAATTATATGGCACTCACCCTCACACTTGCTCCATCATGGTAAGACTTCCTTTCTTCCCTTTCCTTGATGATTGTAAGTTTCCTGAGGCCTCCTGGCCATGCTCCCTGTTAATCCTGTGGAACTGTGAGTCAACTAAACTTCTTTTCTTCATAAGTTACCCAGTCTCAGGTAGTTCTTTATAGTAGTGTAAACATGGACTAATGTAGGAATTTGGTATCAGGAGTGGGGTACTGCTATAAAGATACCTGAAAATGTGGAAGCAACTTTGGAGCTGGGTAACAAGCAGTGGTTGAAACAGTTTGGAGAGCTCACAAAAAGACAGGAAGATGTGTGAAAGTTTGGAACTTCCTAAAGACTTGTTGAATGGTTTTGACCAAAATGCTGACAGTGATATGGACAATGAAGTTTAGGCTGAGGTAACCTCAGGTGGAGAGGAGAAACTTATTGGGAATTTGAGCAAAGTCCATTCTTTATGTGCTTTAGCAAAGAGATTTGGTGGCATTGGGCCCCTGCTCTAGGGATCTGTGGTACTTTCAACTTGAGAGAGATGATTTAGGATACCTGGCAGAAGAAATTTCTAAGCAGCAAAGCATCCAACATGACTGCTTCTATCAGCCCACAGTCATATGCATTCAAAAAGAGATGGTATGGAAATGGAACTTATTTTTAAAAGGGAAGCAAAAAATAAAAGTTTGGAAAATTTCCAGCCTGACCATGTGGTAGAAAAGAAAACACCATTTTCTAGGGAGAAACTCAAGGCAAGACAGCTGCAAGAATCTGCATACATAAAGAGGAACCAAATGTTAATAGCCAGGAAATAAGGAAAACAACTCCAAGATATGTTTGAGAAATTTGAAGCAGCCCCTCCCATCGCAGGCCAGGAGGCCTCTGAGGAAAACAGGTTTTGTTGGCCAGGCCCATGGCCCCACTGCTCTGTGCAGCCTCAGGATATGGTGCCTTGCATCCCAGCTACCCCAGCTTCAGCCATGACTAAAAGAGATCAAAGTAAAGCTTGGGTCATTGCTTAAGAGGGTATAAGCCTCAAATTTTGGCAACCTCCACCTAGATTTCAGAGCATGTATGGAAAGACCTGGATGTCCAGGCAGAAGTATGCTGCAAGGGTGGAGCCACCATGGGGAACTCCCTACTAGGGCAGTGCAGAGGGGACATGTGAGTTTGGAGCTCCCACACACAGTCCTCACTGGGTCACTGCCTAGGAGAGCTGTGAGAAGAAGGCCACCATGCTCTAAACCCCAGAAAGGTAAATCCACCAATAACTTACACTGTGTGCCTGAAAAAGCTGCAGGTACTCAACTCCAGTCTATGAATGCAACCATGGGGACTGTAACCTGCAGAGTCACAGGAGTGGAACTGCCCAAGGCCTTGGGAACCCATCCCTTGAATCAGGGTGGCCTGAATATGACACATGTAGTCAAAGGAGATCATCTTGGAGCTTTAAGATTTAATGACTGCCCTACTGGTTTTTAGACTTGCATAGGGCCTGTAGCCCCTTTGTTTGTTTTGGCCAATTTCTCCCATTTGGAATGGGAGCATTTACCCAATGCCTATATCCCCATTGTATCTTGAGTATAACTAACTTGTTTTTTTATTGCAGATCCATAGGCAGAAAGGAGATGCCTTGTCTCATTTGAGACTTTAGACTGTGGACTTATGAGTTAATGCTAAAATTAGTTAAGACTGATGGATTGTTGAGAAGGGATAATTATATTTTGCAATGTTAAAAGGACACAAGATTTGGGAAGGGTCAAGGGTGGAATGATGTGGTTTGGATCTGGGTATCTGCCCAAATCTCATGTCAAATTGGAGGAGGAGCCTGGTGGGAGGTGATGGGATCATGGGAGTGGAATTCCCTCTTGCTGTTCTCATGATCATGAGTAAACTCCCACAAGATCTGAGCATTTAAAAGTATGTGACACCTCCCCTGTCCCGCCCTCTCTCTCCTGCTTGGCCATCATAAAACATGTTTGCTTTATCTTTGCCTTCTGCCATAATTGCAAGTTTCCCAAGGCATCCCAGCCATGCTTCCTGTTAAACCTGCAGAACTATAAGCCAATTAAACCTCTTTTCTTCATAAATTATACAAATTCTGGTAGTACTTTATAGCATCGTGAAAACAAACTAATACAACACCAATAATGTCCAAGCTGAGAGCGAAATCAAGAACACAATTCCATTCACATTAGCCATAAAGAGAATAGAATACATAGGAATACAGCTAATCAGGGAGGTAAGAGATCTCTACCTATGTAATTCTCTCTACAGTGAGAATTACAATACACTGCTGAAAGAAATCAGAGATGACACAAATAGAAAAACATTACATGCCCATAGATAGGAGGAATCAATATTGTCAAAATGGCTATACTGCTCAGAGTAATTTATAGATTCAATACTATTCCTATCACACAACCAACAACATTCTTCACAGAACTAGAAAAAAAAAAAAACTCTTTGAAAATTCACATGGAACCAAAAAAATAGCCCAAATAGTGAAAGCAATCCCAGGTAAAAAGAACAAAGCTGGAGGCATCATGTTACCTGACTTCAAACTATACTGCAAGGCTATAGTAACCAAAACAGTGTGGTATTGGTATGAAAACAGACACACAGACCAACGAAACAGGTTAGAGAACTCAGAAATAAAGCTTCACACTTAAAACCATCTGCTTTGACAAAGTTGACAAAAACAAGCAATGGGAAAGGACTCCCTATTCAATAAATGGTACTAAGATAACTAGTTAGCCATGCACAGAAAATTGAAACCAGACCTTGTCCTTTTGCCATGTACAAGATTCAACTCAAGATGAATTAAAGACTTTAATGTGAAACATAAAACTCTAAAAACCCTGGAAGACAACCTAATAAAAAGAGTTCATGTGTGGGAGCCTCCATCTAGATCTGGAGGCCCTGAAAAAGATTACATAATGAAAGCTCCAAAAGCAATGGTAACAAAAACAAAAACTGACAAGTTGGATCTAATTAAACAAAAGACCTTCTGCACAGCCAGATAAACTATCAACAGAGTATACAACCCACAGATTGGAAGAAAATATTTACAGCCTATACATCTGACAAAATCTATAAGCAGCTTTAACAAATTAATGAGCAAGAAGAAACAACCCAATAAGCAAATAGAAAAATGACATAAATAAACAGACGCTTCTCAAAAGACATATATGTGGCCAAAAATCATATGAAAAATGCTTAACATCACTAATCATTAGATAAATGCAAATCAAAACCACATTGAGCTACCATCTCATGCCAATCAGAATAGTTGTTATCAAAACTTCTAAAAATAACAGATGTTAGTAAGGCTGTGGAAAAAAGGGACCACTTACACAGTGCTGATGGGAATGTCAATTAGTTCAGCCACTTTGGAAAGCGGTCTGGAGATGTCTTAAAGAACTTAAAACAGAGCTACCATTCAACCCAGCAATCCCATCACTAGGGATGTAACCAAAGGAATATAAAGCATTTACTGTAAAGAAACATGCACACTTACCTTCATCACAGCACTATTCACAATAGTGAAGACTATGGATTCAACCTAGATGCCCATTGGTGGTGAACTGCATAAGGAAAATGTGGTACATATACACCATGGAATACTATGCAGCCATAAAAAAGAATGAAATCATGTCCTGTGTAACAACAAGGATGTAGCTGGAAGCCATTATCCTAAGCAAATTAATACAGTAAGAGATAAGCAAATACTGCAAGTTCTTACTTATAACTGGAAGCTAAATGTTGAGCACACATGGACACTAAGAAGGAAAAATGAACACTGGAGCCTACTTGAGGATGGAGGTTGGGAGGAGGGTAAGTATGGAAAAACTACCTATCAGGTACTGTGCTCATTACTTGGGTAATGAAATAATCTGTACATCAAACCCCTGCAACACACAAGTTACCCATGTAACAAACCTGCAAATGTACCCCTGAACCTAAAGAAAGAAAAAAGGATAAATAATAAGAAACACCAAACAAAGAAAAATCATACAAAACCACAAGCCTTCTCAGTGCTCATAAAGTAGCAGCAAAACATGGTGGCCTTCCTAAAGCTAAAAACATCCCAAATCTATTTTTTTTAAATCTCAGAATGCTCTCCTAATAGTCAGAACCCATTTTTCTTCCTTGCTGCTGGAAATTTCTACCTGAATATTCAGAAACAATAATTCAGTCTCCTAAACTCTTCAAGTTCCCTTAAAAGTGTATTTTTTCATGCACCATGATCTTGATGCACAGA
Source organism: Rhinopithecus bieti (assembly GCF_001698545.2). Lineage (NCBI taxonomy): Eukaryota > Metazoa > Chordata > Mammalia > Primates > Cercopithecidae > Rhinopithecus > Rhinopithecus bieti. Next base: position 43,534 of record NW_016817994.1, on the reverse strand, counting down.
ACCTCTGTCCATCTTGTTCCCCATTTTGGAGGGCTAATCAGCACATTTTAGGGGTGCCTCTCCTTTGGTATCCAACCTGAATAAGTTAACAAGATTATCCAAACTAATTTCTAAATACTTCTCTAATCTTTTTCTCTTCTTCCTACACATAATTAGTTGCATTTATCATCTTGCATTATATTAAAACAAGCAATAGGTGGTGCAAAAGTAATTGCTATGTAATATTTGTTTATAAGTTTCTTTTTTACACCTATTACACTGACATCCCATGAAACTTCTTAAGTTTTTGTCCTGAGCATGTTGTATAATACTTGGCACTCAGCGGGTACACAATGAACTGAATCACACTCCTAATAATTAAATAGTGGGCAAATAAATGTTTACTACTTCCCTGTGAATTGATACTTCCTACAATGAGTTGCAAACTTTTTAAATCTTCAAGGATAAAGTTTAACATCCTAGAACAATGAGTTAAGCACATTTACTCTAACGTGTATGATTTTCTACATTTGCGACATCTGCCCCCACCAACTGCTGTTAAATTCTGTCTCCAAACACTGTTCCCCATGCTATGATTACATTATTTCCCATTCTTTTGAAAGGCAGCCAATTTAGGAGCTATTGAACACCATCCCATATAAAAGAGTAGATTTATAAAACCCAAATCTTAGAAATGTGCGTTCTCTGCTTGCCAGGAAAACAAGTTGTGTGTAAAGTTCTGTTGAGGCTTCTTCTTTCCACAGAATAGCACCTAAAGGAGGTGATAGAATGCTGGAACATGTGGCATTATGCTTGGAATGTTTCTCTGCCTAATTGGCCTGAATTTATGAGTACATAATAATTCTCTCTATGCATTTTTGAACACAGGCAGCATTATAAAATAAGCCTGAGTAATATCCAGGCTGCTTTGTTTTACGGGGATCTTTATAGCATGAGCATGTTGTGCAACAAATGCATGGGGTATACACAGATGTTTACATTCATTTATACTTCTGTGAGCAGCAGCAGCAATATGAATGCAGTTTGGACAGCATCATTAAGAATTACACTTGGACTCACTTTATTACATTAAAAGGAAATGTGTTTCTTCCCACTTCTAATTCACTTTAGAAGTCAAGAATTAAGTTGGCCAATAGGAAATTACATCTCCCTTTCCAAGCTCTTTTCTCAAATCATTATTTTATTTCTTTTCCCATTCCAGTCTCTTGGTTTCTCCATTGTTTTGTGTTTCAAATAACTAATCAGCTTCAGGAGCAGAACATTACTGCTGCTCAGGGCCTACTAGTTTTTTTTCTTACTGTCTGGTTTCTTGAATTAATACTATAATATTTTGGATGCCATTACACTATGCCAGAACAATCTTTCCTCTGCTATGAGCACCAGTGGAGAACAGTTTGTAAGTAATATTGTAATTCCCTGATTCAATAAGTGGGTAATTTGTTCCAATGAGCAAATGTGCATGACTCTCTTCTTATGAAAATAAATGAAATAAGATACTCACCTGGATTTTCAGAACTCTACTATGAGGTATGTTTTGGATTTTAAAAGATATTAAGAAAGACAAAGAGGTAAAAACTCTGGAAAGCAATGCAAGATTCCTTGATGACATCTCAGTTGCTGCTAGTAAAGAGTTTGGTCATTCTGCTTTATTATCTGCCAGGCTTCTCAAAATAGTTTTTAACCCACAAACATGCTGTATAAGACAGAATCAACCAGGCCCACCTGAAATGACCATTCATAACTAGGTTCATTCCAGATAAGAGGGGCTCCCAGAGGACATTTCCTGCTCAGGCAGCCCATATATACCAACATTCTAAAATCTATAACACTTCTGGGGACTTGGGGTAACCACAAAATAAGATTAATTTTGTATTTTCTCTTATAAAATCCTATCCCAACCACCCATTGTTTGAGTAACATATTTAGCCAAAACTGCCAAATCCAACTGTCTATTCAGTCACACAATCTGCTTTTTGAAATTTCTCTAAACCAGAGTATCTCCACCTTACCACTACTGACATTTGGGACTGCGTAATTCTTTGTTGTAGGGAGTTGTCCTGTGTACTGTACACTGATAGCAGCATCACTGGCTTCTATTCACTGGATGCCAAAGGCACCCTCACCAAAGTTGTGACAACTGAAATTGTTTCTAGACATTGCCAAATGTCCCCTGAGAGGCAAAAATCACCCCTGGTTGAGAAACACTGTTTTAAATAAAAACAACTCAGGTTTAGTGAAAAACAAACAAAATTTTCTAGTTGTGCTCAATCCCCAATAAGCCAATGTGACATAATGGTGACACACGTTGGGGTAAATGCATGGTTTTGGAATCAGCCCACTCAGGGTTCAGTTTCCTCATCTGTAAATAAGCAGATCATAAAATGCTACTTTTGTAGGTAGCTGAAACATAACATATACAAAATACTAGCAAAGTGTCTGGAGCATATTAGCTATTTTAAAAAGACTGGTTTCTTTTATTATCAGCAAATGGAATCTATTAAACTTTACTTTCAGCCTCAAGATCATTGTTAGGGTCCATTTTAAAGTCCATCTTCATTGAGAAATGAAGATGACATAGAATTTTGAACTAAATTTATACTAATCCCAGAACATTCTTTGGACTTAGTTTTCCACATAAGTTTATCTATCTTAGGCCTGAGAGAAAGCTGGCAACTGCCTCCTATGGTGGAACAAGTTCTAGGGCTGGTAGACTCACTGATAATAGTTTCAGCCTGACTATGAGAAGTACAGTCTCCAAGCAGAAGAGCAATCCCCCATCGTGGTCAGGCAAGTTCCAGCAACCAGTGTTCCCAGGAACAGCAAAGGATCACAGCAACTGGACTTAGAAGTTAGGGAAGGTTTCTTTTCCCTCAGTATGGGGGTTCTTATGAGTCTAGGAAGAAAAATGGTTAGCTCTCAGGAGATTTTCTATTCGTGGGTAACAGTCTGGGATGAGGGATCAGTTTAATGGAATTATCTGAGTCAGATATGGAATTGAGTAAGAGCCTTTTAAGGCCAGAAGAAGAGCTTAAAAGCAGGGACTGAGGAAGAAGCCAAAGCTTATAAACAGGAGTGTCTTAGCAACCTCCAAAATAGCAGTAATATTGGCTTTCTCTTCATAGGTTCAGGATCAAAGAGTTCTTCCCTTTAAGTATTTAGCCTGCAATCAAGAAGAACATGGGAAAGCACCCATTGCAATCTGGTGTCCACAATGAAGACAAGTTTAGAATAAGGCAGCCATCTCATAGTATGAGGAGGGCAGAGTTGGGTAATTGATGTTGGAGTGACAATTGAATAGCAAGCAAAAAGGTTTTTTTTATGTGATTAATGCATTGAACAAGTTAGGTCCTTTATTCCTTTTACTTTCTCAAACCCAGTCTGCAGATTTTGTTCTTTCTTTCCCTGAATGAAAACCAGGACAAGTTTTGCAACATATATGCATACACTCAGATGACTAAATGTTGTCTGTCATGTTGGCCCTAAAAGAGTCAGAGTTGAATCATAAAAATTCCTTCCTGGCCAGGTGCGGTGGCTCACACCTGTAACCCCAGCACTTTGGAAGGCCGAGGTGGGGGGATCACAAAATTAGGAGTTCAAGACCAGCCTGGCCAACATGGTGAAACCTTGTCTCTACTAAAAATACAAAAATTAGCTGGGCATGGTGGCGCACTACTTTAGTCCCAGCTACTTGGGAGGCTGAAGCAGGAGAATCACTTGAACCAAGGAGGTGGAGGTTGCATTGAGCTGAGATCATGCCACTGCACTCTCCAGCTTGGGTAACAGAGCGAGACTTCATCCAAAACAATAAAAAATTCCTTCCAATGCAATACCAAAGTTTCAAACTTTGGTAGGTTTATATGAAGACTATTGCCAGAAGAAAGAAGTAGGATGGTGTTTGGAAATCTTTTGAACTGAAGTACCTGAAAATTACTCTACAGCAGAGATGTGGAGAAGAGGGTAAAAAAATAAGAGTATAGATAATATCTTTCCAGATTAGAATCTTCCTGGAGTTGTGTTTGTCTCGCTATGGATTTAAAGCTGCCTCTCCCATGGGTATCTTTATGCATTTTTGCAGAGCCCTTATTGCTATGGACCTCTCCCCTGTCATTTCCTGCCACAGTGGTATACTTTCTGGCTGCATCTGCTAACCATTTTAGACTCCTCATTCTCTGTAGTCTTCCTCTTCACAGACTCTTTCTTGGTGGCTCCATTCCCCTCCAAAAAGCCATCTTGGAAGACTCCCTGCAAGGTGACTATAGACCCTAGCAGACTTTCTCTCTCCCTGATCACCCCTAGCCTTGAGAGACACATGTGTGTAACCCATAATTTGTGGGATTGCAGCACAGTCCCAAACAGAAATGCTGCACTGTGGCCATAGTTCACATTGCCTGTTAGAGCTCTCAGGCAAGAGTGAGATCACTGTCTACTATCTTGCCAATGCAGAGGCCACACAAAAGCTCTCCAAGTGTTATCCTCAAAACCCCTCTAATTAGCCTTGATGTGAGGAAAAAGCACAGAGAACTAAAATTCTCCAATCTTCAACCACGCTCAGGCTTTGCAATGTTAATTTTATGTTAATTGATTGAGGGGACAAGTGACTAGTCCCACATTAGGGTGCTCTAGTGTCTCCTTTTAGAATATGTGGAGCACTCAGACCTGACTCTCAGCCAACACTGAGAGGAAATGTTCCCACATCAGTGCACTTACAGCTCCTGAGGGCCAGCTCTCTCCAACATGTTGGCGGAGTGCAACATCTTCTTTCCCTTTCGGAAATGGCAGAAACTTAAGCCATATAATATCAGAATACACACAGTGTCACTAACAGAAAGAAGGAGTGCCTGTAAAATAAAGAGGGCTGGGTGATTCACAGGCAATTCAGATGACTCAATACATTAAATTGGGCTGCCGGTTAAAATTATTTGGTAATCCCAGAGAGTTCTCCTCTGTTTTCTACCTCTAGAGTCTATAAACGTGCTTCCCTAGCCCTTTTTTCCAATTACAATTTTATCACTCTGTTCTTATTCAAATAATCACATGCCACATTGCTGCAACAGCCTTTCTCAAATGAAGAACGATTTATCTTTGAGGGTGACACACCCTGAGCTTGTGGCTGATGATTGGTAGCACAGCACAGATGGACAGGAAATTGTGTGTCTTCCACAGAACGCTGCTCACATATTTTACTACCAAATATAAAACACAGAGGGTATGTTTGGGGCAAAGAAACCTGGGCCTCTCGGAAATCCACATCCCTTCCAGTTCCTCAAAATATGACCAAGTTAGCCAATAAATCTCCTCCATCTTCCAGCTCTGTCCCTCCAGTAGGGAACATCAGAGAGCTCCTTGTTTTATGGTTTTCAACTCATAATAAATTTGAAATCTATCAAAGAGAAATATTCCTCACTACCATTTTTTTCATCTCGAGCAGAAGAAAATTCTGAAATAGTAGCCTGAAGATGATCTCAGTTGTCAGCAGTAGCTATTTAGGAGTTTCCTCTGACATTTATATAAGTCCATATTCAGCAGAACAACTCTTCTTTAACACAAACCAGCTTGTGGCAGAGATCCCTGATGCTGACTATGCAGTGGGTGCCAAATAAATGTCATTTGTTATCATTGTCATTTATTTCCTTATCAAAAGCGGCCTAGGGCATGAAAATGGCATGTTTTTCTTTCAAATCATTATTTTTATTGAAGATTATTTTGCTGATGTACTTCTCCTAACATTCTGACTTGACTTAAGTAATGCATAATATCCATAACTACCTATTCTGGGGAGGTGGGCAGGGAGAAGAGGGGTATTTTCTGTAAAAGAAAAGTGGCATTTCATTGAATGCTGAAGTTTGAGAAGAAAAGCAGTGTTCACTTGGACAACATATTCACTGAAACAGCTATAATTTTTACAAAAGCCAAATATTTAATAACCCCATATGTAGACATATTATAAACATATATAAATGCACATTTCTAAATACAGAAATACATATTCATATATATTTATATGTATTCCTAAATATATATGAGATTAAGAAAATACTCAAGAATGGAATGGAATATGTATATACTATTTCAGATTACCTAGATATATTGTTCCTCAGTTACCACATTCTACGATGAACTTACATGTGCATACACAAATGCCTAGATAATAAAACTCAAAATAAGTCTACTTGGTTTTCTTGAAATTATCTCAGATTTCCAATCCACTGGGTGTAAATAAAGTTCTGATTTAGATATGTTGCCCAATGTTCTGACTTCAGAAGACTGCCAATAAGTCAATGTTGTATTTCATTCATCACATTTCGTCCATTTGAAAAAAAAGGGGCAAAATTATCAACATGAGAGATCTACTTGTAGAGACTACAGGCAATGTTGCTGTACTGTTGAGAACCTTTGTGATACAGCACACTTTCAGCATTAGAAAATATGCCTATTTTAATTCTGAGTCAGAAAAAGCTTTAAAGAGGAGACAGGAACAGTAGGCACTAGGCACCAACGTATTTGGATTAAAAGAAGAAAGAATTCATTGCAAGAAGTGAGGGGGAGAGGTGAATATAAGAGTTGCTTACAACAAAGTTCAATTGACAATTGTAACAAATTCTTAGAAATGAAGGACTTTAGCATCATTGAAGCAGTACTGTCCCAAGAGTCAGGGAACTCTGTCCACTTCCCATTGCCATCAATGTTATTAACTAACACACAGTCATGGCTGCCTTCTGGGCCTTTTTTTTTTTTTAACTATTTAGCAGACTAAATTGAAGAAAATAATATAAAATTTTACTTAGCAAATCACAATATTACTCTTAACTATCTCAAGAGATAAGACTATTCTACTTCAGAACAGGCTGTCTTATAAATTAGGCCAAGTGGAAAAGTGAGTAATAGCCTCAATGGGGAAACACCATACTCAATGGTGAAAGGCTGAAAACTTTTTCTCTAAGATCAGGAAAGATAAAGAATGATCCAGAAAATCTGCTTTTTATACTTCTATTCATGTAGTACTACAGCCCCAGCCAGAACAATTAGGCAAGTAAAAGATATGACATTCAAAATTGGAAAGAAAGATGTAAAATTATCTCTGGTTGCAGACAACATGATCTAATACATAGAGAACTCTAAAGATAACACACACATGGGGCCCGGTGCGGTGGCTGATCCCAGCACTTTGGGAGGCCAAGGCGGGTGGGTCGCCTGAGGTTGAGAGTTTGAGACCAGCCTGACCAACATGGAGAAACCCATCTCTACTAAAAACACAAAAAAATTAGCCGGGCATGGTAGTGCATGGCTGTAATCTCAGCTACTGGGGAGGCTTGAACCCGGGAAGCAGAGGTTGCAGTGAGCCAAGATCATGCCATTGCACTCAAGCCTGGGCAACAAGAGCAAAACTCGGTCTCAAAAAACAAACAAACAAAAAGGATTACATACACACATAAAAATAATCAGTAAATTCAGCAAAGTTGCAGAAAAGAAAAGAAAATCAACAGGCAAAAATCAATTGTGTTTATTTACACCAGCAATAAACAATCTGAAAATAAAATATGAAAAACAACTTCATTTATAATAGCATCAAAAAAGTAAAGTACTTAGGAGTAAGCCAAGAAGACACTGAAAATTATAAAATGTTGTTAAAATAAATTGAAGATACAAACAAATGGAATGCCATTCTTTGTTCATGGATTGGAAGATGTAACATTGTTAAGATATCAATGCTACCTGAAGTGACCTACAGATTTTATGCAATCCCTGTCAATATCCCAGTGGTTTTTTTTTGCAGAAATAGAAAAACCCATTCTAAAATTCATATGGCATCTCAAGGGACCCCAAAGAACCACAGTAATCTTTAAAAAAAAAAAAAAAAAAAGTTGTATGTCTCACACTTTGATTTTAAAACTTATTACAAAGCTACAGTAATAAAAATAGTGTGGTGCTGCTCTGAAGACAGATATGTAGAACAATGGAATAGAATGAAGAGGTCAGAAATATGGTCAAATGACTTTTGGAAAGGGTACCAAGACCATTCAATGAGGAAAGGAGAGTTTCTTCAACAAATGGTGTTGTGAAAATCAGATATCCACATCTGAAAGAATGAAGTTGGATCCTTACCTCATACAGTATTAAAAGAAAAACTCAAAATGAATCAAATATCTAAACAAGACCTAAAATTAAAAAACTCTAATCATAGGGCAAATATTTCATTACAATGGATTTGGCAATGATTTCTTGGCTATGAAATCAAAAGCAAAAGGTATCAAAAGTAAAAGTACTCTTCACAGAATTGGAAAAAAACTGCTTTAAAGTTCATATGGAACCAAAAAAGAGCCCGCATTGTCAAGACAATCCTAAGTCAAAAGAACAAAGTTGGAGGCATCACGCTACCTGACTTCAAACAATACTACAAGGGTACAGTAACCAAAACAGCATGGTACTAGTACCAAAACAGAGATATAGACCAATGGAATAAAACAGAGTCCTCAGAAATAATACCACAAATCTACAGCCATCTGATCTTTGACAAACCTGACAAAAACAAGAAATGGGGAAAGGATTCCCTATTTAATAAATGGTGCTGGGAAAATTGGCTAACCATAAGTAGAAAGCTGAAACTGGATCCTTTCCTTACTCCATATACAAAAATTAATTCAAGATGGATTAGAGACTTAAATGTTAGACCTAATACCATAAAAACTCTAGAAGAAAACCTAGGTAATACCATTCAGGACATAGGCATGGGCAAGGACTTCATATCTAAAACATGAAAAGCAATGGAAAGAAAAGCCAAAATTGACAAATGGGATATAGTTAAACTAAAGAGCTTCTTCACAGCAAAAGAAATGACCATCAGAGTGAACAGGCAACCTACAGAATGGGAGAAAATTTTTGCAATCTACTCATCTGACAAAGGGCTAATATCCAGAATCTACAAAGAACTCAAACAAATTTACAAGAAAAAAACAACAAACAACCCCATCAAAAAGTGGGCAAAGGATATGAACAGACATTTCTCAAAAGAAGACATTCATACAGCCAACAGACACATGAAAAAATGCTCATCATCACTCGCCATCAGAGAAATGCAAATCAAAACCACAATGAGATACCATCTCACACCAGTTAGAATGGCAATCATTAAAAAGTCAGGAAACAACAGGTGTTGGAGAGGATGTGGAGAAATAGGAACACTTTTACACTGTTGGTGGGATTGTAAACTAGTTCAACCATTATGGAAAACAGTATGGCAATTCCTCAAGGATCTAGAACTAGATGTACCATATGACCCAGCCATCCCACTACTGGGTATATACCCAAAGGATTATAAATTATTCTACTACAAAGACACATGCACACGTATGTTTATTGCGGCACTATTCACAATAGCAAAGACTTGGAATCAACCCAAATGTCCATCTGTGACAGACTGGATTAAGAAAATGTGGCACATATACACCATGGAATACTATGCAGCCATAAAAAAGGATGAGTTTGCGTCCTTTGTAGGGACATGGATGCAGCTGGAAACCATCATTCTTAGCAAACTATCACAAGAACAGAAAACCAAACACCGCATGTTCTCACTCATAGGTGGGAACTGAACAATGAGATCACTTGGACTCGGGAAGGGAAACATCACACACCAGGGCCTATTATGGGGAGGGGAGAGGGGGGAGGTACTGCATTGGGAGTGATACCTGATGTAAATGACGAGTTGATGGGTGCTGATGAGTTGATGGGTGCAGCACACCAACATGGCACAAGTATACATATGTAACAAACCTCCACGTTATGCACATGTACCCTAGAACTTAAAGTATAATAATAATAAAAAAAGTAAAAGTAGTAATAAACTATACTACATCAAAATTAAAAACTTCTGTGCATCAAAGGACATAATCAAGAGTCAAATGGCAACCTGTGGAAAGAAAACAATATTTACAAATAATATGTAAGAGAAGAGGTCAATGTCCAGAACACATGAAGAACTCCTACAACTCAACAACAAAATAACAAAAAAAAAAAACTGATTAAAAAATGAACAAAGGATTCTGATAGATATTTATCTGAAAAAGATACATGAATAGCCAGCAAGCATATGAAGAGATGCTCAACATCACTAATCATTAGAGTAATGCAATGATATATCACTTTATACTCATTACAATGGCTACTATAAAAAAAATCAGAAAATAACAAGTGTTAGTAAGGATATGGAGAAACTGAAATCCTTATAAACTGTTGGAAACAAAAATGGTACAGTTGCTATAAAAATCAGTGTGTCAGTATCTATAAAAATTAAACCTATAATTACCATATGATCTAGCAATTCTACTTATAGGTATATATTTAAAATAATTGAAAGTCAAGTGCCAGAGAGATATTTGTACACCCATGTACATGGCAGCATTATGCACAATATCCAGAGTTAAAAGCAACTCTCCTGTCCATCGATGGATGAATAAGCAAATTGTGGTATGTATGTATACAGTGGAATATTATTGAGCCTTAAAAATGAAGGAAATTATGACACATGCTACATGGATGCACCTTGATAATATGTGAAATAAGCCACTCACAAAAACACAAATACTGCATTATTCACTTATATGGGGTATCTGGAATAGTCAGATTCATAGAAACAGAAAGTTCTCAAGTGGTTGCCAGGGGCTTACAGGAGGGGAAAATAGAGAGTTGTGTTTTAGGATATACAGTAACATTTGCAAGACAGCAAAGTTTTGAATATTGGCTGAGCAACGCTGTGAACATAATACTACTGAACTGTATTCTTAAGAGTGGTTAAGATGGTAAATTTTATGTTAGGTGTATTTTACTACATCTTTTGAAAAACATGAATAGCAGCAAAGATAGAGTGTATTAGTCTGTTCTCATGCTGCAATAAAGAACTGCCTGAGACTGAGTACTTTATAAAGGAAAGAGATTTAATTGACTCACTGTTCCACATGGCTGGGGAGGCCTCAGGAAACTTACAATCATGGCGAAAGGGCAAGCAAACACATATTTCTTCACATGGAGGCAGGGCGGAGAAGAACAAGTAAAAGAAGGAAAAACCCCTTATAAGACCATCAGATCACTGAAGAACTCACTCACTATCGCAAGAACAGCATAAGGGTAATTGCCTCTATGATTCAATTACCTCCCCCACAGGCCCTCCCATCACATGCAGAGATTATGGGAACCACAATTCAAGTTGAGATTTGGGTGGAGACAAACCATATCATAGAGCTTAGCCCGAGAGTTTATTTGAGCCACATTTATTCTCAATTCCTTTAAAACCTTGTCTAACTCCCCCATTTGCTCAAAAAAAAAAAAAAAAAAAAAAACATGTCTGAGGAATCTCCACCCAAAGGAATCTTTCCCTTTTCAGTATTATATATGGCACCTAAGAATTTTTAATACTATCTGTCTCAAATACAGTACTCCCTATCAAAGTTTCTATTTCATCTTGAGGAAGCTTCATGCCCTAAGAGCAACTTTGCACTGATCTAAAGATTCCAAGGAGACAATAATAATATTAAAACACTTGTTATTAAAACCTTTCCATGAAATGAGGAACAATTTGGTCATATTCAACTATTAACAAGATTTCCACTTCCCAACATTCTATTTTTCAAGGCATACCTCAAGTCCCATATTCTCCATGAAACTGCCTAACTACTTCCTTCCCTGCTACAAAATTGTATTGGTGTTTTTAATGTTGGTATTGAAGACAAACAAAATTCCATGCTCTTTTAGGTAACAAACATCGCCTTGAAATCATTGTATCTCAACTATACCCAAAAGCATTTTGTGAAATGTATTACATACAGATACTGCTTGATTTATGAAGTCAGTTGTTAGCCAGTTTTCCCTTGCACATTTGCCATGGAAAATATTTCAATTCTCTGAGATCCCTCTTCAAATTTTACTTGCTTAATGAAGCCATTTCAGTAAGGCAGTGAATTGGACTTCTAGGACATAACAATGAGAACTGAAAGAAGCTGCCGACCACATCATTTTAATGTAAATCATTCATCCTCCCCTGAGTACATTTCACCCTTGCAATTTCTCAGTCTTACCTTGTTACCTCGTGTGGCTCAAATTATGTCTCTATGCGCATGTCTTCATCTGGAGCTGCATAATTGATACCAGGTATTATACATTTACTTTTACTCATTGCAAAGATTTCCCCATACTCCTAGTGCTCTGAACTTGTGTGCTTGTATACTTAAATTGTGTGGCAATACTAGGTATGTGTAATGTGAAGAATGGGGGTTTATTACTCGTTGCTCTGCAAGCAGCATGAGTATCATCATATTTACATCAGTTTACCTTGCCCCCAAGTCCCACAGGCACAATGGAGATAGATGCCTATGCACACAGTTGGTGGCATTACAGGAAAGGAACTTTTAATTTGGGGATCCAAATCTTTTATAACAGTAGTATATGACTGCCTTTTGCTCTGGAGAAAAACTAACTCTATTTTCCAAGGTTGTTCACTATATAAATATTCTTGAAAAGATAGTTCAGAACAAAGGACATTTATACTGCCTCACTCATAGTATGTACAGAAATGCAGGAATTATCTTCCAACATAGGACACTATTAAGAAAGAAACATGATGCCAACACTAATTGTGCTGTGACAACTGACATGAAATATGACTTTTCTGGATAATTCAGGACATAGGTTCACTAGTGGATACCTACCAGTCTCTGACACACCTTTTAATTCTGTAGTATCTACCATGTGAAGGAAAACTATAAAAGACACCAGCTCTTTAGGGGTCAAGATGTATGTAAAAGTAACAGTGCCCAGTACAGTCATTTTCCAGTTATCACAACTGGCTTCTTAAAAGTAAAGCCTCTAGTGTTAGGATCTTGAATGTATTTGACATGTTGTGGCATTAATGTTATTTAGTGTGAGGGGATTAGAGTAGGACACCAGGCACCTAAGATTGAGTTAGATTTTCTATTAATTTTATTTCTCATCTTGGACACGTCACTTAACATTTAACCTCAATTCTGTAATTCTGTATAACGTGTTACTGATGTCTTTCTCTATCTCAAGTTTGACTTGAACTAAGCCACAGATCGTGGTCTTGTAAACCCAGATGAAACTAGGTCACTGAATAACTTCCTTGGCTAAAGTATCTTTGGCTCCGCTATTCTGAGTTCTTCTTGCCTCTTTTTGAGGATATTTATTTGTGTTGCAGAATGCAATGAAGTGTTCTCTCTCTTAAACCTGTTACATTTTGGTTTAATTCTTGAAGAAATTCAACAAGAGCTAAGTGATTTATTTATCTTGTGTTTTCAGTTGGGTTTGCTTATATCATAGGCCTCATATCACAGAGCAATCCCAGCTGCTATCCTGGAAAACTATAGAGGAACTTTCTGAGATCATCTTCACATGGGTACAGGAGAAGAGACTGGTGGTGCTTGTGCCAAATAATTTCATCTTTTTTTCTGAATTCTTGCCATTATTTGATCCATTTCTTTCTATCTAATTACTTCAAAAAACAATTAAAAGAGGGAGAATCTCTTTAATTGCGTCTTCAATAAAGACCTAAGAAACACTTTACCTACTATGTATTATCTCCATTTTAGTCATAATCTTCAGTTAGTTCAATTAATTCTTAGGTGTTTTCTTGCCTTTCATGTTTTAATTATTTTTTTTAATATTGGTTCTGAAGTCATTATAACAGGTTTTGTAAACTTTGACAGTGAAAATGGGTTGGGGAGGGGTGTGCCAATATGCCTGATTTCTGATCTGTAACTTTGCAATGTTTCTATCCTTCTCATTTCATTTTCAGAAAATCTTTTTTTTTTCTCAAAATTGCCTTTTGCAAATTAGTCCTATAGGATTTCAGTTCAAATCCTAGACGGTTCTATGTCTAGGCTTCCAATTGTGGTATTTTTAAACACAAACTCCAGGTTTCCTGTGTGGGTTCTTTAACTTTTTGTCAGTATTTTCATAGTCAATGTCCTTATTTTATAACAATTTCCTATTTATAATTTAATTTTTCATTTAATTTTCTTTGCTTCATAAAGAAAAGTGAATATTGTTTAGGAAGCAAAAAGAACAGAAGGGCTTATAGAGAAAATCATAATTCTCTTTTCCATGCCTCCCCACCCACAGAGTCTTAATCCCCAGAGGCACACTTTTAACTGCTCGCTTTTTGTTTTCCTGAGCATGGCCTTCAAATACTTAATTAGCACATTTATTCCACTATTTATCTGTTGGCCTCCTGCTATGAGAGGATTTCACTCACACCACTCCCCACTTCCTCAAACCTTTCTCTCTATATATAGCTTTATCACTCTAGCTTTCCCTCTCAACACCTCTGCAATAACATCACTAGTTAAAATTTCATTTCTTGGTCTATAAATTATAGAGAATATATCTTGGTTTTATTCTTTTTAAGTCAACAGGACACTAAAGTCCCCATTCTTTCCTTCTTTTTCTTCCTCCTTCCATCTCTCATCTCTATCCACACTTCTAATAATGGCCGGTTGATACTGTTTATAATTTGTTCTATAATCTTAGCACAGTCTTCCATGGTTCATCTATCAGCTGATTCTAAATTGATTTACTATGCCATGTTAATAACGAGTTAGCTAATAAGCTATGGCTCCATTTCTTCCTCCAGTGGTATGTTCTCCACCTAAAGTAGAATGGACTCAGAATTAGTTCAACTGGATTTTTTTTTTCTTTACATTTACCAATTTCCTTTAGCATACTCTCAAATATTTCTAGATTCACAATAATATTATGTGTCATTTTGTTTTCCCTTTCTTTCTCTTTCAAAGATCTTCCTTTTGGAGTCTTAATTCTCTTTCCATATGTGGATTAGTTGCTTTCTAGGGTAATACTCACTTTCCCTCACTACTCTCTAGTTTGGATATTCTGTTTCCTGCATCCTATATCTTTATTCTTTATTTGCTATTTTTCTGGAGTATATCCTAAAGGAACTTTCTATGAAGAGGTACCTAGGCATTTTGATAAGTCTGAAAATGTTTTCATTCTACCATCACATTTGCTGTATTGGCTATTTTCTGTGAGTATGAAGTGCTGTTGGTTAGAAGTCTAATTTCACTACTTTGTAGGCAATTTTTGTTTAAACTTCTCCATGGTCCATTTTTGGGGACGTTCTTCTCATTTATTGTGTTTTGAAATTTCATAAAAATGGTTTACGTGTCTCTTTAACAGAGTCATTATGGTTAGTACTGTCTGAAAATTTGTATTTCAGTCTGGACATTTCTGTTCCTTTTCAATTCTGGGAAATTTTCTTCTGATTTCTTCTCTTTCACAAATTTGCTGGATCCTAGTCTTTTTCTTTCCCCTAAATTTAGGATTCAGTCCTGCCTTTATCTTCCTTTTTCTTTTCAGCCTCTCCCTACATAATCTCATCATCTCCTATGGCCTAAAATTCATTCATAATTTGATAACTCCTGAATTTATATTTCCAGCCTGCTCTCCCTCCAGATCTATAGATTCTAAAGACCTATAGATCCAGTTGACTATTTGACCTACGTACTTGGATGTCTAATATACATCTCAAACTTGCAAGGTCCAACTAGAACTCTTAATTTTTTTTACCTTTAATACCCTTGTAATACATTCATTTTGTCACAAGTCAGCAACATCATCCACTTAATTGCTAACAAAAGAATATAGACATTATCTGTAATTCCTATTGCTCCCTAACACCAAATAGCAGATTCAGCAGCAAATGCAAAACGTATTCTTAATCTAACCACTTCTCACCAATTCATCTCATCAATACCAAAATTATCTTTTCCAAATACCAGTATCCCAAGAGTTTATAATCTGATGTGTAAGTGTACATGTTCTAGGGTCCAACTGACTGGCTTAGTTTCAAATTCCAGTTTTACCACTAAATACCTGTTTGACCTTGAGCACTGTCCTTAATAAGGCTGTATCTTAGTTTGCTCAGTTATAAAATGGAGATAAATGCTCCCTTATGGGGCTGCTGTGTAGAGCACACAACACATCCTTAATGAGTGCTCTTTGTCAAGATTACTGTAATTACTATAATAACTTCCAAACTAATTTTCTTAACTACCTTCTTTTTGTCCCCATCCTCCAGCTGCCAGGATGTTGTCTCTCTCTCCTTTTATCTTAAAATCAATAATGGAATGTAATATACACATGTAATATACACATACACAAGGTGCAACATGTGTGCACAACTCAATAATTTTTAGAAAACAAAGATCTATAAACTCACAACCAGATAATGAAATAAAATTTTGCTAGCCCCCCAGCAGATGAATCCTTCATACCATTGCTCAGTCAACACCTCATCTCTTGTTACCAAAAGTAACAATTACCCTTTTCTGCAACACTATAAATGTGTTGTGTACCTTTAAGACTTTGTGCAAACCAAACTACACATTATGTATTCTTTGATACCTGGGCTGTTTTGCTTATTATTGTGCTCGTGACACTCATTCATGTTGTGTGCAGACGTTCACTTATTGCAATGTAGTAATTCATGATACGAGTGTTAAAAATTGTTTATTTAATATACTGCTGATGGACACATGGGTTGTTTGCAATCTTAAGCTATCACAGATAAGGCTACAACAAAAAAAAATGTAGTACATGGTTCTTGGTACACAGCTGCATGCATTTCTATTGGGTCTATGAGAGTTGAATTTGGAGGGTCATAGATTGAGTGTATGTTCAGCTTTAGTAGAAAATACTAAACAGTTTTTCCAAGTGGCTGTATCAATTTTTACTCCTGCCAGAAGTATATGAGAGTTCTAGTTACTCTAAAATCTCACCAACACTTGTGGAAGTGAAGAGGATTTAAGCAAAATGTAAAATTCGTGTATTTTTTTCAACTTTTGAGAATTTTCTGGGTATGTGGTGATATTTCATTGTGGATTTGTATCATGGTGACTAATCTTCCCAAATATTTATTTATAAATAAATATTTAGGAAACTTCCCAAATATTTATTAGCCATATGGATATACTTTTTAATGTCCAAAGACAGGAACAAGTCAAATATAGGTAAGTCAAGCAACTGGAGGCAAGGGAAGGATGAATAGAGACTAGGTTCCAAGAGGCAATTTGAAACCTTGAAGGTAGTCCACTATGAAGGAAGAAGTCTGGTTCAAGTAACTAGAATCAACAAAATAATCAAAGTTATGGTTTTTGAGGTTTGAAAGCCTTGGAGACGCAGCTCCCTTGCCTGAATGGGAAAACAGCAGGAGAAAAGGCCTGTATTCATGAATTAGAAGAGCTTTCTCATTAAACTCCTCAGCATGTCTTCTGTGGAACCCTTATACCATGAGGCACATACAATGGATAGAAGAGTGACACTACAACCTGGTATCTGTCAATTCTGTTGAGATGTATACCCCAATGGTAAAATATCCGCTCTGAGAAAACTCAGTTAACGAGGGATGAGGGCAGCATTTCTAGTCTTTGGTGAAGATAGAATTTTTGGTTATGGGGAATTACTACAGCAGGAAATTTTTAGTTTGTCAGAGATGAGGTAAGTGTTGTTATCTCACACAGTGCTACTGAAGAGAGCCACTGTAGGAAAGAAAAGAGGAAAGAGAGAAATCGATCCTTCCAGCAGATGTTGAGTTATGTTCCTGAGACTATGTGATGAGAATTAATGTGAAATTGATTTATTTGAAAGTATTCTCAGGAAAATCTGAGGAGAGTGGGAAAGTTGACCAGAAAAGAAAACGAAACCAAACAGGGATATATTATCAAGTAAGCCCCACAAATGGGAATTTTAGCTCAGTTCCACAAGGAAGTTGGAGACAGTGTTGGTTGTCCCTCAGAGTCACTCCCATTAGGGACATGACAGCCGGGGTATTCATGCCCCTGCACTGTCAGCCATTGGTTAAGGATTGTTTCAGGGAAACAAACATTCCAAGACCCTTCCTGATTTATAGAAAACCAAAGCAGGCTCAGGAGATGAAGAGTCCTTAACCATAGACACTGGTGCTGGCTGTTTGGAGTGAAAGAGCACAAAATAATCAAGGAATCCAAGGTAATATGGTAGCACTGATACTACTTGCTGTAAGTGGCTTCCTAGTGCCAAAGAGAACACAAAAAAATACCCCAAACTCTCTTGTAAGAGCCTCCATACCAAACACGATTGTCCATTTCTGTCTCTGCCACCTTCTACCATCTCTCTTCCCCCACATTCTCTCACTACAGACCTGTCTTGCAATCCTTGTCTTCCTTCGGAGGAAGAAGTTTTTACCTCAAGGACTTTAGACTGTGTATCTCCATACAAAAGTATGCAAATTACATTTTGGATCATCAAGTACTCAGAAACAATTTAAGAATCAATTTCCAAGAGAAAAATACTCAGGGAACACCTCCTGCCAAAATACAAATAAACCAGAAAAAAAGAAATGAACGTCCAGAATAGGAGAGATACAACAATCAGAAAATAGTGGTAAGAAAACTAGTAAACTAAAATTCCAAATGATGTAAGCAAAACCTGAAATTTAAGAATAGGGTTAGTTTGTGTAAGAAAAAAGCAGGGGGAAATGAAGTAAAACAAAGCTAAAGGTTTCATATTCTTTGGAGAGAATTGTGTAGAAACTGTAAAATTATCTATGTATTAAAATGGTTTTCACAATAAATGTAGAAGGATAGAAAAGAAATAAAACTTCCAAACAACTAGAGAGAAAAGGAAAAAAAAGAAAACAGATTATTTCACCCAGAATAAGAAAATTGAAGAAGAAAAAAGCAATTGAAAAGCTTTCAACCATACAAATTATATATTTAAATGCAAAAATAATAAAATATAATATAAATAAGATTATAAACCATTAGGCTGGGAAAAAGCAACACATGTCATCAATACCAGAAATTGTAATAGAAATGATTAATAGGTTTAACAGCATTGAAAAAGTAAAACAAAACTCCAAAGCTTAAAAAACACAATGTATGACAGAAAAGTCAGTAGAAAACAACATAAATGGTAGAAAAAATGGGTTTCAATATATAAAACTTCCTACACATTAATAAGGAAAACATAAAAAAGAAAATATGGTTTAAAAACATAAGTAGGTAATCCACCAAAACATAAAAGCATTTGGCCAATTCAAATACGAAAAAATACCTAGCTTCACTAAATAACCAAAGGAATGTAAGTTAAAATTAAAAGCTATCATCTTTTACCTATCATATTAGCAAAGATTTGAAAATAATAACAGTATATGTGAAAACAATGAGGAACAGGTCCTCATATTATTGATGAGAGTATAAATTGGTACAATCTTTTGTAAAGCAATTTGGAATGTGCATCAAAATTTAAAATATATTATACTCCTTGACCCAGAAATTCTCCTTTAAGGAATTTATCCTTAGGAGTACTAATGAAAGTTCACCAAGATATCTACACAAGAATGTTTATGTAGAATTATGCCCAATAAAAAATGAAAACAAAACAACTTAATGTTTCATTAAGCTTGTTGAATGAAGTACTTTATAGATTCTGGATATTAGACCTTTGTCAGACGCATAGCTTGCAAATATTTTTTCCATTCTGTAGCTTGTCTGTTTACTCTAATGATAGTTTCTTTTGCTGCACAGAAGCTTTTTCATTTAATTAGGTCCTACTCGTCAATTTTTGTTTTGTCACAATTGCTTTTGAGGACTTAGTCATAAAATCTTTCCTGAGCCTGATGTCTGGTGTTTCCAAGGTTTTCTTCTAGGAATCTTATAGTTTGAGATCTTACATTTAAATCTTTCATCCATCTTGCGTTAATTTTTTATATAGAGAAAGGTAAGTGTTCAGTTCCATTTTTCTGCATATAGGTAGCCAGCTATCCTAGCACCATTTATGAACCCATTTAAAAGTGGGCAAAAAACAAGAACAGAAAATTATCAAAAGAAGATATACAACCAGCCAACAAAATGAAAAAATTGTTCAACATCACTAATCATCAGAGAAATACAAATCAAAACCACAATGACATACTATATCACATGAGTCAGAATGGCTACTATTAAAAAATCAAAAAACAACAGATGTTGGTGAGGCTGTGGAGAAAAGGGAACTCATACACTGTTGGGTAGTAAAGTAAATTAGTTCAGCCACTGTACAAAACAGTTTGAAGATTTCTCAAGGAACCTATAACAGAACTACCATTTGACCCAGTGACTGGGTACATATCCAGAAGAAAGTATATCATATTGCCAAAAAGACACGTTCATGCATATGTTCCTCACAGCACTATTCACAATAGCAAAGACATGGAATCAACCTAGGTGCCTGATAATAAATGATTTGGATAAAGTAAATGTGGTACATATATACCATAGAGTACTATGCAGTCATAAAAAAGAATGAAATCATGTCCTTCACAGCAGGACAGATATAGTTGGAGGTCATTATCCTAAGCAAATTAATGCTTAGAAAACCAAATACCACATATTCTCACTTATAAGTGGGAACTAAACATTGAGTACTCATAGAGATAAAGATGGCAACAATAGACACTAGGAACTATTACAGGGGAGAAGGGCAAGGGTTGAAAAGCAACTGTTGGCTATTCTGCCCACTACCTGAGTAAGAGGATCATTCATATCCCAAATCTTAGCATCATACAATAAACCCACATAACACTGCACATGTGCCTCCCAAATCTAAGTAAAAGTTGAAATTAGTTTTAAAAGAGCATAGTAATACAATTATATATGTAGTATTTGATGGCAGTAACAAATGGCTATGTTACTGGAAAAAACTACGTATTTTTTAATATATTCCATTAAGAAATTCTTTAAAATTATGGTATAGTCATAAAATAAAATCACCTTTAGTCCCTAAGAAAAATGAGATAAATCTCTATATACCAGCATGGGAAGATGACAATGACATGCTAAGTTATAAAAGCAAATTACTGATACACACTACATGTTTAATTTTCAAATACATGAGGCTAAGTTTTAAAAGATAGCTGTGAAAACCCACACATTGTATGATTCTATGTATATGAAACGTACAGAAAAAGCCAATCTTGAGAGACAGAAACAGGTCAATGGTTGCTTGGGCCTCGGATGGAAACAGGGTTTGCCTGCAAATGGCCATGAGGGACCTCTCTGAGGTGATAAGAATGTTCTAAAACTGGATTGTAGTAATGGTGAAACAGCTGACTCTGTCAATTTACTAAAAATTATTGAATTTACTTTGTGAATTTCGTGGTATACAAATTATACCTCAATAAAGTCATTTTGTAAGAAAAGCAAAATACTGATCAGTATAGTAATAGCATGTGCATATGCAGCTATATTTACATTCACAAAGAAAACTCTGCCCTGGGACATTTCTATATTGTTTATTTTCAATAATAAATATTACTTTTACATTCAAAAATGTAGGAAAATAAATACCAACAGTATCTTTCAAAGCTCTTAGATCAGGTCTCTTTATCTCAGCACCCAGAAAAGCAAAACTTGATCTCATATATTATCTGCTAGAGATGGCAGTTCTATATATTTTGCAACAGTAGGGTGGATAAAGACGACCAAGCCATTTGTAATGGCAACATCATAGAATGGGATGTAACAAAGGTAATCAGTCACTAACACTTAGTGGACACTACTCTAAGTACTTCAAACAAATTCAACTATTTAATTCATGTAACTACCCAATGTTGCAGTCCAACCTCTATGCACTTGGCAAATGCCACAGAATTAGAGAATGTAGATCAGGGATTTAAGCCCAAGATGTCACACTTCAGCGTCTGGGCTCTAAAAACTGCATCAGACTGCCCATACCCAGAAGGGGGGCTGTATTTCATAAACCAATTTTCTGATTAGACATGTTCACTTCAGTAGAATATTTCCTGCATTTTGATTCTGGTAGTAAGCTTTTAAATACATATTCGTATTTTTTCACTATTTCCAAATTTCCAGTTTAAGTCAATGGAATTCTTAAAATCAGGAACTCACAGTTTTTGATTACACAATGCTGAATAGCTACTTTGAGAAATGACACAGACTGGGGACTTAGAAAATATTTACTGAAGGCAGGCACAGTGGCTCATGCCTGTAATGCCAGCACTTTGGGAGGCCAAGGCAGGTGGATCACGAGGTCAGGAGATCAAGACCATCTGGCCAACATGGTGAAACCCTGTCTCCACTAAAATACATAAAAATTAGCCAGGCATGGTGGTGCATGCCTGTAGTCCCAGCTACTTGGGGGGCTGAGGCAGGGGAATCGCTTGAACACAGGAAGCGGAGGTTGCAATGAGTAAAGATCATGCCACTGCACTCCAGTCTAGTGACAGAGCAAGACTGTGTCCAAAAAAAGAAAAGATTTGCTGAATTATATGAGATACTTTAAACATGTTTCTCTCTACAAATGCAAATAGTCTGACAGTTTTGAAAACAACCTCTAAAAACAGAAAGACAATGAATGGGCCAAATCCCTTCCCATTTATTTCAAGTTTAAGACATCAGAAAGCCTGATTCAATAGGGATTGCCTACAGAAAAAACACAGAAGCACGTCACGTTTCAATTATTTCTACATCTTCAGTGTCGAGTAATTAATAAACCAAGTTCTTAGAGACACTGATCATATATCAAATAAACATGATGTGCTCTCCCACATCTCCCACAGAAACAGGTAATGCAATAGGTTAGCACTGAAATAGGATATTAAAACCCATTTATATTCTCACATCATTAGATGAGGAAAATAAATCTGGACACTAATGCTTGGCTGATATCCTTAAAATGATGCTGATTCTGCTAAGTCCTATTTTTCCTCAGAGACTACAAATGTTCACACACACACACACACACACACACACACAAAGAGCCTCAGACTCAAAGATTTCATTGGTCTTAAAACTTGAAAACAATGGCCACTTTTTTATTAAGCCACCCATAAATCCCAAATAAATGCAAACCCCAGTATATACTACTGTAGAGGACTTACACATTTATCTTCTGTTATTGATATTTTCCCTCTATATTTTTTCTATCAACCTGAGATAAAAATAACTTATCTGAATCAGCTCAATCTCAAAAGCTTCATTTAAATATAGCTTCATTTATTAATTTTGAAATTTAGTTATATTAGCTCTTGCCATGTCAATGTTAAAGTCCTCGAATATACATGAAAAATCACATTCTTCTACAGTGTTTAAAAATTAATAATGGTGAGAGTCCGATTTCAAACTACCCACATCATAGAATGACTCAGCAAATTGCATGGATTTCTAAGTTCAGGCATCATTAGTACTTTTAGACTCCCTTTGAACTTGTAACACTTATATTCTGTCAATATCATCATATTAAAACTCTGTATTACAAAGCTAATTTTATAAACCAATTTCTCATTGCTAGGCAGACTCTAGACTGGATAATATTCTTCTGTTAAGCCATTGAGATAAGGAGTTTCTTCTGGCTGAATTTTTATTGAGAAAGTTAATTTTGTTTGAAATGTCCATTTCAATCTTCGGAATACTGATGTAAGCTCCTGTATTGTGTGTTTTGAGTTTAATTTTTATACTGTGCTTCCAAATTTAATTTTTATGAGATTCAATGTTTTAGGTCATCTTCTGTTAAGACTATTTAGCAATAGTTAGCTTATATCTAATATGCCTATCAAACTGTTATAGATAGAGTGTGATAAATCTGTTGCTATATGAGAACATTTGAGCAAAACAGGCTTATTATACCTATTGACTTGCAGGAAAGTGTCAAGAAAGTAAGCCTTGTTGTGCAAATGGTGTGAATTCTCATGGAGTTTACAGAAGTCACCTTACAGGTGAACAAATTACACTATTTAAGAAAGGCAGGCTCTATAATTTTGATCTTCTCTTCCTAACAGGAAAAAAAGTTTTCTTTTATTTTGCATATCCAGTACTAGCACAGTTCTTAAGCACACCTTAAGTACTTAACCAGAAGGGACGAAGGAAGGGAGGAAGGAAGGGAGGAAGGGAGGGAGGAAGGGAGGGAGGAAGGGAGGGAGGAAGGGAGGGGGGAAGGGAGGGAGG
>NW_016817994.1:13958-19374 GCF_001698545.2 Rhinopithecus bieti | reverse complement strand
GGGAGGAAGGGACGGGGGAAGGAAGAAGGGAGGGAGGAAGGGACAGAGGGAGAGAGGAAGAGAGAGAGGGAGGGAGAGAGGAAGGGAGGGAGAGAGGAAGAGAGGGAGGGAGGGAGGGAGGAAGAGAGGGAGGGAGGGACACTTTGAAGTCTGTAAATGTTGTGCACATACAAGAGCATCATGTTATCATTATTGTTTTAATCAGTACCCAGGAAAGTGGCCGATCTCCTTATAAAAGGATTAGTTGTTCTTAGAGCATGTCCTCCTTATGGTCACATCTCTTGCTTTCTTGGTAGGACTCTTCCCTTGTTAAGGCTTGACAATTCCTAAACCAAAACAAATCCATCTTCTTAAGTACAAAGAACAATTGTTGATAACCTAGGACTGGTTGACAAGAGAATATAAAGCTTCTCCATTTGACGAAAGAAAAAAAAAAAAAGTAGCCTGTGTTTTCTTTCAAATTTCACACTCAGTCAGACTTGTAGATTCCCCTAAAGAAAGCATGAATAGGCCAATAGGCCATCCAGATCAATGTCATAAAGCAAAAACTACTCAAAATGAACACCACTGCTTTGTTTTCATACAGATTTATATTGTTTTTTTATCCTCTCACAGTGCCCTTTTCTGCAGCTAGAAAGTATCTTTAAATTACATTTTAAAAACAAGACTGCTCTGTGAAAATCTGTCAAGATGTGTTTTTTTTTACTAGTTATTATTGTCTAGTTTTATTAAAAATAACAAAACAGTAACATTGCTGACACATACAAAGAAGTTCTATTCAAGGACTTGCAAGGGAAGCATACAACCTGATAAAATGTGTATATGTGTGAGTGAATGAGAGAAAAGAGACAGAGGGAGAAACAAGAGGGAGAGACAGAGGAAGAGGGCACGCACATTCTTGTGAATATGGTGAATGTCTGACAATGTGCGATATATCCCACCTTGGGCAGAGCATATATCAGATTTAATTCTAGCTATGTTTTGAAAGGAATAGTGAAAACTGGGATATGTACAGAGTAGAGTGTGATAAATCAGACTGTTGCTATATGAGAACATTTGAGCAAAACAGGTTTATTAAAATTCTATCCCAGAGAATCCAGGAATAAGACACATGGATATTTTCTTTAAATATTTAAAGTTCTCGCCTTTGGAGATGCAGAAGCACGTTTTGCATGCCTCTTGATGACAAAACTAGGACCAATGCACTCAAAATAAAAATCCGAATACCATGTGGCATATTCAGTTCCCAGCCACTTAGGGAAGAAATTCAAGAGTTTGGTTTAGGAAATGTAATCCTGAAATACCGTGTAGACATCCAAGTGGAGATATCAATCAGATATTTGATGCTCTGAAAAGAAGACAGAGATTTTGGTATAATTCTGAAGGATATTTGAAATCTTAGGTTTAGATTAAATCACCCGGCAAATCAATTCAATTAAGAAAAGTCGTCCATGGACTAAGCCCTGCGCTATTCTAACATGTCCAGAAGATAACCCAGAAAAAGTGATAAGAAGTGTCTTAATTTGGTTCCCCAGCAGTAGACCCTGAGGCAAGGATATGAGTACAAATATTTTATTTTGGAGGTGGTTCCTGGAAACCCTGGTAGGAGAGTCAGAACTAGAGACAGGAAAGGGAAAACAGCCAATCAAGGGTACAATCAGAGCTAAATTTCACTGCAGAACTCTCTAAACCAATGTACAATGCATGCTTCAAAGTGATCCTTCCAAAGAGAAAGGAAACCAATTGCCATCAGTCTTTAGTTGGAACCTGCTCTCAGGAGACACTAATTCTTTGGTACTTTGAGATTCTCTTTTTTGTAGATCAAGTGTGCTTGAATGGCCAGAAGCAATTCAAATGTGCATAGTTGAAAATTGGCTTGAACGCTTTGAACTGATGATACCTGAAGAAGTATGGACAGGGCAGTAGCCTCTTTCACAAGATGGAATGGTCAAAAAAGATGGCGGAAAAGAACAGAAAAAATAACTTCCTGGAAGCCCAGTGAACTAAAGGTTAATAATGCAAAATAGATGCCTGCCTTATGCTTGATATTAGGGATGTGCCCTCTACTTGTCCTTTCAGCAATGATATTCTGTTATATTAATAAGCAGAATTAAAAAAAAACACACTGGTATCAAGCCCCAAAAGTAACATTCTCCTTCCACTTTTAAACCAAGTTTTGTATAACAGGAGACAGGTGGCTTATAAAGAAAAATTGAACAATATGATAATTAAAGGAGTGGTGCCGAGTGCATGAGCATTTATAACCTTGTGGCAAACAGAAAACCTCATTTTTGGAGGACATCATGGTGAATATAGTGTTTGTATAAAAGGTAGTGGCTGAGCAATCATCAGTAATGTTTAAGTACATTATACATTTTATAAAATCAAGGGAACATGCTTATTGGTTACTATATCCAGCCTGGATTTCATAAGAACTTAATGACTTCCAAAATAAAACTCCCCAATTTGAAAGTTCCAAAGTCCCATAAATTATGTTCTCTTACTCATTTTACGTATTTCTTTTAAAATATTTTCTTCATTTATGAAAAATAATTGTTTCCGTTTTAATTCTTAAGTATGTGCAAAAGAACCAGAAGAAAACATTTATCTGTAGGAAAATAAGTAAATGAGGTTTGTTCTTTGGTTCACCTTCATGTAAAAAGGTAACCTTTTGTGACTTTTCCATCAGGACAAAGAAGATACCAAAGAAATTTGCTGCGTAATTTATGGCCTTTAGCATAACTAGCAGCAAACATATCCTAAAGCACTCCTTCTTAGGCAAATCCTAAAAACATATTCAGCATCCGATCACCACCATTCTGTGAGTAAAGGACACTACTTTGAAATAACTCTACTGAAACTTGAAATTGCACATTTATTTTGAAGAAATTTATCAAGAAAAATAATCATAGCTGATGTTTTGTGGATTTGACAGTGTTTCCTCGGTTGTTTGCCTTTAAGAACCATTTAAAGGACCAAAGGGAGAAGGAAAATTGAAAAGTAAATTAACTGTCACAAGGGAAGAGCTGTCACCTTAGATTTAATAATGTCATCACTCAAAGTTAAATACCAGGTAATTATGAATATGAAGATATACTAAAAATCTACTGCATAATTACAGAAACATAACCAGGATTCTCAGAGCTGAGAAGAAATTTGACTTCACCCGAAGAACTTTCTTATTCACAAAAAAGTCTTGGTTTACTGATTTATAAAAATAATTTCAACTTTTATTTTAAATTCAAGGGGCACATGTGTACCTGCAGAGCTGCCTAAAGGACCAGGACTGTATACACAACTTGTCCTTACCAGTCAAACAAACCTAGGTAATGAGAAGTTCCTGAGGTCGTAAGGATGGGATTTGGTTCAATTTTACTCAAATGCAATCGATTTTATTTTTTTCCTATGCTTTTAGTCCTTTACAGTGTATGTGGCTCAGTGTCAATGGTGTGTATGACTAGATACCTTGCAAACTGGTTCCCTCTGCAGGCAAACATGTTATGATTATCTCACGTTGCACAGGGATAACTGTCACAGTGTTCGCAGGGATCATTCAAAAATGCACAAAAATGCACAGCACAGAGACTCATTCTTCAACTTCACTCTTCCATACCTATTCTAATATACATCATCGGAATGATGACATGCAGGACCATATTTCATCAGCACATGTCTTTCTCTTGATGTATTGGGTTTCATACCACCACTTTTAAAGCAACACAAAATTCCTGGTAAGTGCAAACTCATAAATAATATTACAATTAAAAATAAAAGATTACTTAGAAGGTATCAGCATATTTACATGTGACTTTCAAATGATAGATGTGTGGCATTTTTCAAATCTCAGAAAGATCTATTATGTGGACTGTGAGGGAATTGGAGAGATGACAGTTTTTCACACTTTCTATACTCTCTTAATCCTTTCATAGATAAATATACAGAGATAAACTTACATTCAGATTTTAGGAGCATTAAGAACAGATACGGATATTTATTTTTTGAGATCATAAATACAGTTCTCAGGTTGTTAACCTTCCCAAAGTGTCTTTCTTTTTATTGTCAGTTTCCACTTCTCTATCTTCCTCATTTTTCTTCTCATTAGTCATCTGGACAAGGATAAATGGAAGTGTAAGGAATAGGGCAGGGGGAAGTGCAGAACATCAGTTCTCTCTCAAGTCTACTCTAATGACCACTATTCCAAACTCTACTGAAGATGCCAAGCTAATACAGGATGACAATTCAAAATGCTACAGGTACTTCATACAAACCATCCAAGGACTAGCAGACCAGGGACCACCTAACTCATGGAAACCAGCGTGATCCCAGGCAGTAACTAGTTCTTTTTTCCAATTATTTAAGAGATGTGTTTTACAATATGTTTATTACAAAGATAGTCCATTTGTGTAATTTTTAAAAATCACAACGTTTAAAAGAGTAGACAATAAAAACTGAAGCTTCATCTCATCTTAAATCTCCAATTCCACTCCTCAGATGTAGCTACATTTAACACTTTCCTGTGTATTTGTTAGATTGGTACTGTCCAAACTGAAATGCCATCCAAGCCATGTATGTAATTTAAAGTGTTTTAGTAGCAGTATTTTAAAACTGAAAGAAACAGGTGAAATTTCCATTACTTTAGTTAACTCAGTATATTCAACACATCATCACTGCAACTTGTAATTGAAATGATAACTTATTAATAAGGTATTTACATTGCTTTAATACTAAGCCTTGTAAATCCAGTGGGTTCTTTGTGCTACAGCATACCTCAGTTCAGACTAGCCACATTTCAAGCACTTAATAATCACATGTGGTTATTCATTCCTGTATTACATAATACAGTTCTAGATATAATGTGCTTGATTTTTTACACATATGGGAATAAACTTTACACATTGTTCTGTGCTCTGCTTTAACAAGGTACTATA
This sequence comes from Rhinopithecus bieti, assembly GCF_001698545.2. Classification (NCBI taxonomy): domain Eukaryota; kingdom Metazoa; phylum Chordata; class Mammalia; order Primates; family Cercopithecidae; genus Rhinopithecus; species Rhinopithecus bieti. Next base: position 14,446 of record NW_016817994.1, on the reverse strand, counting down.
AAAATTTCAATATTAGCAAATGAAGGTATGTCTCATTGTTTATTAATGACTGCATTTTGTATGCTGTCTTTTGCTATGATTATTCCTTAAAATATGTTATTTCTCACATGTGTGAGAGTACAGATTTATGTGAATTTCTTGGTCTAAGAGTACATGCATTTTAAATTTTGATATTTGATATTAAATTGCCTTCCAAAGTTGTTGGAAAGATTTATGTTCTACCCTGTATTTTCTTTTTCTTTCTTTTTTTTTTATTTTTTTTTTTTTTTTGAGTAGGCTCTTATGTTTATTGTTGATCTACACCAAGTAGAGTACCTCAATGCTATGTAACTGAAAATATGTTTTAAAAGGGGACAGGTGGGGCAGGTTAGGGGCTGGTATATGACGCTATAAAATATACATTAGATACAAAAGTGTACAACAGCAATAGACAAATGCTCACTTTAATCACAATTCTAAATTAATTATTTTCACATTAACATAGATAT
>NW_016817994.1:6255-9772 GCF_001698545.2 Rhinopithecus bieti | reverse complement strand
GTATTGGGGTGGGAGTTACCCGATTTTCCAGGTGTTGTGTGTCTCAGTTCCCCTGGCTAGGAAAAGGGATTCCCTTCCCCCTTGTGCTTTCCAGGTGAGGCGATGCCTCGCCCTGCTTCAGCTCTCGCTGGTCAGGCTGCAGCAGCTGACCAGCACCGATTGTCCGGCACTCCCTAGTGAGATGACCCCAGTACCTCAGTTGAAAATGCAGAAATCACCGGTCTTCTGTGTCGCTCGTGCTGGGAGTTTGAGACTGGAGCTGTTCCTATTCGGCCATCTTGCTCCGTCCCCGAGAAGATAATTCTTATAAACAAACTTCTCACTGAAGTCTTGAAGAGTTTTACAGAGAACATAATCATAAAATGGTTAGAGGTCATTTATAGGACATGGTAATGGATTCCTTTGTATTACAATACCTGCCTCAACTATAAACACAAATCAAATATAAACACCCTTGGAAAGCTGTGATACCAACCAAACATTCCTCTGGTACCACACTCAGCTGCTAGTGGCATTTGGATGCAAAGGTTTAACTCGTGCTAATCTGGACAAGCCAAGACGGAGACTCTGATTTGGAGACTTCACAGACACTACCGCCAGTGGGCTGCTGCTCTTTCTGCTACCTCCAGATGCCACTGGTGGGACCCATTTAGGTCTCTTGCTTTCAGCTGAAGGACTGCGTATTTGTAATGGTTTCCTAGTGGCATCTTCACTTCTTTCTTTTTAATTTCTTTAACTTTACTTTTTCTCATGGAGAAGTCTTCGTCATTATCCTCACTCTCACAAAAATCAGAATCATCCTCAGAATCTTCACCAGGTGCAAAGTTTGGTTCAGTGTCATTAGCACTATCACTATCACTGCCTTCCAGAAGAATCTTCCTCTGCTGTACTGCAGCTTTAGATGCTGCTTTTCTTTTCCTTTGAACCCCACCAACATCATCTTCCACAGTAATCTTATCCAAATCTAAATAATCACTGGCTACACTGCAATTAGAGATATGAGGAGACTTATTCATTGTTTCTATTTTATTACTGCCATATTTTTCAATGCTTTTATCTTGAGACTTCTGCACATTAGTGGTGACTGTTGGAAGTTCCTTCACTGATAAAGCTAGTGCAGCTTCTAAGTCTCTCTGGTAGAGTTTGTCATCTAAAGCCATCCTTTTTTTAGGGGTTTTCTCTTGTATTGGGATTTCTTCTTTCTGGAGATTGCTCAAGTTAGGTTTTGGCTGATCTTGTTTTAACTCCTTTGGTGTTGTTCTGGATTTCTTGTTTAAAGGTACAGTTGCAGAAACAAAATCATCATCACTGTCAGAGTGGTCAAACTGTGAGTAATTGACTGGTTTCTTATGTCTCACAGGCCTCACCATGGTCCCTTTCAAGGCTTGATATTTACAGTTCTCAAATTCTTTTTGGCTTCAGCAGGGGTTTCAAGTCGCACCCAAAACCAGACTTCAGCGCCCTCCGCCCCCTCTACCCTGTATTTTCAAACTTTTAAATCTCAGACAACTGGATAACATAAAATACGATATTTTGTATTCCCCTGATGTCCAATCATTTTAATTGATTTATAAGTACTTTATTTTAATATTAGCAAAATTTGCCTTTTCTCTGTCAAACATGTTATAACAGTTCCACTAGTTTGTGGTAGGTCTTTTGATGTTGTATACCATATTATTTTGTTGAACAGGTGGTTTAAATTTTTATTTAGGCACATTTATCACCCTTTCCTCTATTGTTTCTGTATTTCTTACCCATTCTATGGAAAAAATAACTGTTTTCTTGTACCACTGTTTTTGTTCTACTTCTATTATCATCTTTGGGATATTTAATTATTATCTTTTGAATACTTAGTTATTATCTTTGGACTTCAGAGCCAGATAATTAAATTAACCATAATTTTTCCTTCATGATATACTTTCATTCTCATGTATGGATGACTTATATTTAGTTATTTAGTTTCAGTAATGCAGAAATCATCAAAACTCACAAAGTCAAAACATTCACAATAAGTAACAATTTACCATATGATTCCTTGTATCCCATGCTCCTTGCTACCCAACACCATCAGAAATAATTATTATCCTGAATTCTGGGTTCATCACCTCTTTGCCTATAATATCCTTTAAAATTATTTATTGTAATATTTGCATTTATTTTGACTAACAAGTAAAAACTGCTTATATTTATGCTGTACATCATGCTGCTTTGTTATATTTATACAGTGTGGAATGATTAAATCGGTAATGCACATAACCCTCACCCTATCTCCTTATCTTTTGTATATATGTGGTGAAGACACTAAAACTTATTCTCTTAGCAATTTTCAAGTATACAGCATATTATTACAAACAGTAGTCATTATGATATACAGTAGAGTTTTGGCATTTATTCCTCTTGCCTGAGATTTTGTATCCTTTGACCAACATCTCTTCTCTCCTCTCTACTTCTAAGAGATCAACTTTTCTACCTTTTGCATGTTAGTGAGATTATGTGGTTTATGTCTTTCTGTGCCTGGCTTATCTCACTTAACATAATGTACTCCAGGTTCATCCATGTTGTCACAAATGGCAAAATATCCTTTTTATGGCTGAAAATTGTTCCACGGTGTATACATGCCATTTTCCTGATTCATTCATCTACTGATGAAACAGGTTGATTTCGTATCTTGGCCATTGTGAATAGTGCTGCAATGAAACTGGGAGTGCAAATCTCTCTTCAGCACACAAATTTCATATTTATTGGGTATATACCCAGTAGAGAGATTGGTGAATCATATAGTAATTTTATTCTTAATTTTTAAAGAATCTCAATACTGTGTTTCATAATGACTGTACTAATTTACATTTCTGCCCATAGTTTACAAGGGTTCCCTTTTCTCTACTTCTTCACCAATACTTATCTTCCATCTTTTTGTTAATAGCCATTCTAATAGGTGTGAGATGAGATCTCATTGTGGTTTTAATTTGTATTTCCCTGATGATTAGGAATGTTGCGCTTCTTTAAATATACCTGTTGGCCATTTGTATGTCTCTTTTTGGGGGAAAAAAAAAAGTCTATCCAGGTTGTCATTTTTAATCCAGTTGTCTTTTTTTACTGTTAAATCCCTTATATATTTTGAATATTAACCTCTTATCAGATTTATAATTTGCAAAATTTTTTTACATTCTGCAGTCTGCCTCTTCAGTCTGTTAATGGTTTCCTTTTCTGTATAGACACTTCTTAGTTTGATGTAATCCCATTTGCCCATGTTTGTTTTTGTTGTCTGTGTTTTTGGGGTCATATCCAAAAAAATCATTACCCAGAACAAATGCCATTAAATTTTTCCTCTATGTTTTCCTCTAGTGGCTTTATACTTTCAGATCTTACATTTAAAACTTTAATCTATTTTGAGTAGATTTTTATATATGGTGTGAGAAAAGGGTCAAATTTCATTCTTCTGCATATGGATATCCAATTTTCCCAGCACCATTTATTGAAAAGACTGGTCTTTCCCCCTTGTGTTCTTGGCATCTTT
>NW_016817994.1:0-5927 GCF_001698545.2 Rhinopithecus bieti | reverse complement strand
AAAAAAAAAAAAAAAAAAAAAAAAAAAAAAAAAATTGACCTTAGATGTGTGGATTTGCTTCTGGGCTCTCTGTTGTCTTCCATTGGTCTGTGTCTGTTTTTATGTTGAGAGTATACTGTTTACGTAACTATAGTTCTGTAGCAGGTTTTCATTACTTACTGTGATGCTTTCAACTTTGTTTTTGGTTTTTGTTTGTTTGGTTGGTTGGTTTTGTTTTGTTTGCCCAAGATTGCTTTGGCTATTTGGTATCTTTCGTGGCTTCACATGATTTTTAAGATTTTTTTCTATCACTGTGGAAAATATCAGTGGAATTTTGACTGGGGTTTCATTAAATCTGTAGACAGTTGGGGTTAGCATAGACATTTTAACAATATTAATTCTTGCAATTCATGAAGACATGATATCTTTCTATTTTTGTCTTCTTCAATTGGTCTCATCAATGCTTTTCAGTTTTCAGTATACAGATATTTCACCCCATTGGTTATAAATTATTCCTGATTTTTTTGTAGCTATGGTGAGTGGGATTATTTTCTTATTTTTTGAATAGTTTATTGCTAGTATATAGAAACACTGCTAATTCTTACATATTTTCTATCCTGCAGCTTTACTCAATTTGTTTTCTATCTCTAACAGGTTTTGAATGGAGTTTTTAGAGTTTTCTGTATATAAAGTCATATCATCTGCAGACAACTTGACTTATTTCTGATTTGGATGCCTTTTATTTCTTTCCCTTGCCTAAATACTCTAGCTTAAACTTCCAATACTATGTTAAATAGAAGTGGCAAAAGTGGGCAACCTTATCTTCTTCCTGGTCTTTAAGAAGAAGCTTTCAACTTTTTCCCAATTCAGTATGATGTTAGCTGTGGGCTTATCATTAGCTTTTATTATGTTGAGGTACATTCCTTCTATACCTACGTCTTTTAGAGATTTTTCATAAAATGATCCTGAATTTTGTGAGTACCTGTTCTGTATTAATTGAGATGATCATATGGTTTAGTTCTTCATTCTGCTCATCAGCTTCTGCTTATGTTTCTTTCATCTTGTTTGGACTGTATAGGATGCTGGTTCTATTCTAGTAATTGTTTATCTTTTAATAGTAACTATCTCTTTTCACAGAGTTATTTGCTAAAGAGTGTTCATGAAGGGTGTGGAAATTAGGAGTGGGCAGGAGAGTGAGCTAAGACTTGGGTAGCTTCCATTCAGGTATACAGATCAGAACACGATCTCAACAACTCTCCCTGGTGTTCCACACCAAAGGCCTGACCCAGATCTGTGTTTTTACCCCTTAATGGTAAGAAGCACCAGATGTTACAGATGAGTGTGTGAACTGATTTTGTATTTATTTATTTATTTTCGCCTTGAACTATGATCAGCAGCTAGGAATCTGATTGTCACCCAACATGGCTCCTTTTCCAAGACACACTAACAGATTGTAAAGGATATGCTTCTGGCGTATCTTCTGTATGCGTCTCTCTTTCACCACTCTGCAACATGGACCCAGGGTAAGGAATTCTCCCATGGCTTTCCCACATACCCCTCCTTACCATTTCAAGTTGATGATCATTTTAAAGTCCTTACCTTTTTTAGACTATATTTGATCAACTTATTTTCACAGTTTGAAACTTAGCATTAAGGAAGCATAAGGAAGTTTCAGTGAAGATGGTGCTTTTTTTCTCTGTTCATTGTTTTTCTGTGTGGTTGAAAAAAAGCCTTTATTTTGCTATCTTCAACCAGATAAACTTATTTAACAAATATTTACTGAGTAACCACTGTGCAAAACTCCATGCAAGTCACTGGAAACACCATAGGCAAATGTGAATCTTCTACTTGAGAGAAAAACATTAAAGACATAAAAATTATATGACTACACAATTACCAAGGTTAATGACTGCTGTGATGAAAAATTGTGGAGCGCTCATGGAGATTAAATAGGAATCTAACTTAATCTGAGTATGATGAAAGGCATCCTTCAGGAAGTGATATTTAAGCTGAGTCGTGGGAATGAGTAGGACCTGGGTACACTGGAGAGTAAAAGAGGTTCACAGAAAAGGGACAACATATGCACATGTCCTCAGGCAGGAAGGAGGTTGGAGTGTCTGAGGAACAGAAAGGACAATGTGACCTTCAATAGAAAGTGTTATAAATTTGAGTGCAGACTTTTAAAGAAGTTTAGACTGTATCCTTTAAAAAAAAGGTGGGGGAGGTGGGTTGGGGGAAATGGGGAAATGGGGATAGGAAGTAAATTTTTAAAAAGTCATCCTGGCTTCTGTGTGGAGAATTGCTGGAGAAAGTCTGGAGACATGTGACCACCAGCTCAGAAGCTATTGGAGTAAAGAGTATCTTCAATAACAGTGGTGACATTGGACATAAACAGAAGGTGGATTTGAGATAATTTGGAGATAGTATCTCAACACTTCCCATACCTTAAATTCTACAGTCCAGACATAATTAACTACTCACAGTATTTGCTAACAGAATATGCTGGTTCACACATACCACCATGAGCACACTGCTCCATCCACCTAGTGAAGATTTACTCATCTCTCAAATCTGAACTCCAGTGTCAATTCCTGCCACAGGTAAAATAACCATCATCACCCTTTGTGTTCCTACTATGTCTAATACATATTTTATAATAGCACCTATTTCAGATAAAAGTGCAAATGTTTATGTGGTTTCTTTCCTCCCCTTTCTTGTCTGTAAGTTGCTTATAGATAGATCTGTGTTTCTTACATTGTATTATTTCTCCAAGCTCTGGCAATATGTCCTGCACATACCAATAATAATGACTTATGGTTTGCCTACAACATTAACCCCCATTTATTTTCCTGTCTAATAAAATAAAATCCTTAAAGAAGCCCTCATGAAATTCTTTCTCTAGGTATCCTAGGTCCTGAGTCTACAGAGAATCTTCTAAAACTTCTTGCTATATCTTCTTTTGCTATATATTTCCTCTGAAATGGAAAGTTGGAAGTACCATGTTTCAATGGGCACCATGTTAATATAAATTTCTGATACGGTGGACCCGGTGCTAGACAGAGGCATAATCTTGGAAACTTCCCTCCAACTTCAGTAACACACCACAACAAGTGAGAACTCTTCACCAGAGCATCCCAAGGGGCTTTGTTTCCACTTTGTCCAGAAGGAAAGCCCATAGAGGAGAGACATCAGCCCTATCTCTGACTCGTAGCTCTTCAACTTTTGTTTTTCGTGCAGCATACCATGCTTCCTAAAGGTAAACCACAGCATGATCCAGTGTCTGTGGCAATCACCTAAGATCACCCTTTCACCTTCTTTTTCCCCACTTTCTCTCACTCTAAACCCATCTTCCTCTGACCTTTAGACTTGGTACACACCTCCCATGTTTGAGCTTTGGCCTTCCTTCAGAGAACGAAACTTGATATGCCTAGTTCTTCGTGCCCTCACCACTCTTGGACTAGAGTTCACATTTCAAGTCTATTCTTATAAAACCAAAATCCTAAAGTTAAACACTCCAAATTTAGCATTGGCAAAATGTATTATCTACTAAAGACTCCATCTTCATGATAATATTATCCAGAGATACATTCAAAATAGACTCAACTTGGAGAGAGAAGATTCAGACAATCCAACTGTAGAGCAAGGTGGTACCATTACCTTGCTCTTTCTGAGCTCCTTAAATGACGGATCATCTACCTAACCTATTATTCCTCTCTCTGACCAAGTGTAGTTCGGATTTGCCTTCCTTTTCCTCCAGAATATAACTAAATAGGAATAATGCAGAGTTCTTATGTCTAATGGTAAAGGAGAAGCTAATAAAAGGTTAACTATAAATATTTGACTGCTCAGAGTTCTATAAATATCTAATTGTAAGTAATTTCCTTCCTCCATGGATATAACTTGAAATAGAATCAAGAGGATTGATGAGCCTATGGGGTTGATGAGCAGACCAAGCCGTGAATGTCATTAAGGAGATGAAGTGCACGTGAGTGCAGCTCCACTGGGAAGCACAGCTGTCCTCCCACGTAGTTTACTGCCAGATAGACAGCCTGGCCATCATTATCCCAAAACAACAACAATGAATATGGTCATGGCAGATTTTAAGGACATCATCTCTACGGAACAAAATGAAAAGGGAGAAGACAAAAGACAAGGTCAACCCAATAATACTTTAAAAATATACTAATAACTTCCCAGAGCTCTTCTAGTTGTGTTGCAAATAACTACAAGCTATGTAAGATAAAAGCTATTAACTTTACTTAAAATGTGAGAAGATGGCCCATAGAGACTGAATGTAATAGCTAAAAATACCTGAATAAAAAATCAGAATATTTGAAACTGAGATTCCAGAAGTGTTGAGCTAAAGCTTTTTCAAGATGACTTCCACACACAGATGAGAAAAGGAACATAGATCCCTTGCCACGGATGTCTCCAGTACACATTCCCCTTTCCACAAAGAGTTGGAAATTTCCTTTTCATGCAGGTAGTTTATTTCCAAGACAAAAGATGTAGATGTGTCTTACTTGCTCTAGGGCAGCTCAGAGGAAGTTCTACAGCTGCACTATCTGTTATGGTGCCACTAGCCACACATGGCTATTAAGCACTTGAAATGTGGATGGTCCAAATCAAACTGTGCTAGATGTGAAATACGCACTGGATTTCAAAGACTTACTATAAGAAAAAGAATGTAAAACATCTCCTTAATAATACTTTATGTTGATTACATGCTGAAAATTTTTAGACAAATCAGGTCAAAAAAAGTACTAATTTTACCTGTTCCTCTCATATATATATATATATACACATACATATATATACACACATATATATACGCTCAAATATATATACATATATGTACACATATATACGTGTATATATGTGTATATATACACACACACACATATATATATATACACACACACACACGTATATATATCCTTTTTAGAGAGGGGGGAGAAAAAAGTGATACCCTGCTCTGTCACCTAGGCTGGAGTACAGTGGTATGATCACAGCTCTTTGTAGTCTCAAAGTCCTGGGCTAAAACCACCCTCCCGCCTCAGCTTCCAAGTAGCTGGGACTACAGGTACATACTGCCATACTCGGCTAATCTTTTTAAATTTTTTGTAGAAATGGGGTCTCGCCGTGTTGCCTAAGCTGACCTTGAACTCCTAGCCTGAAGCAATCCTCTGAAGGGATCCTCACTGGCCTCCACAGTCTCTTAAAACACTATGATTATAGGTGTGAATCACCATACCTGGCCCTCTAATTTTTTAATGTTGTTAGAAAATTTAAAATTACATATATAGGCTTATGAGATATTTTTAACAGACAACATTGCTCTACAGGATTCTTGGGATAGGTGGAGCTATCATTAGTGTAAACCAAGAAGAAACAAATTTATGGAGATATAATTGTTGATGTGGTCTACAAACTGGCTGTCTAGTGCTACTCTTAGTGTGATCCATAGGATGACATGAGCCTTCAGACTGCCAATGGTCCCTCAAAAGCAACTAAATTGAAGGTACATCTTTAGAAATTTTTCTAAACTTTGACAGAGAAATTCCACATCTGTTACACCTAACATCTTTCTTTCTTTTTTTTTTTTTAATTATACTTTAAGTTCTAGGGTACATGTGCATAACGTGCAGGGTTGTTACATATGTATACTTGTGCCATGTTGATGTGCTGCACCCATCAACTCGTCAGCACCCATCAATTCATCATTTATATCAGGTATAACTCCCAATGCAATCCCCCCCCCCTCCCCCCTCCCCATGATAGGCCCCGGTGTGTGATGTTCCCCTTCCCGAGTCCAAGTGATCTCATTGTTCAATTCCCACCTATGAGTGAGAAGATGTGGTGTTTAGTTTTCTGTTCTTGTGATAGTTTGCCGAGAAGGATGGTTTCCAGCTGCATCCATGTCCCTAAAAAGGACGCAAATTCATCCT
>NW_016817993.1:0-266 GCF_001698545.2 Rhinopithecus bieti | reverse complement strand
GCCAACACAGTGAAACCCCATCTCTACTAAAAATACAAAAACAAAATTAGCCAGGTGTGGTGGCCGGCACCTGTAGTCCCAGCTACTCAGGAGGCTGAGGTGAGAGAATGGCATGAACCCAGGAGGTGGAGCTTGCAGTGAGCCGAGATCACGCCACTCCACTCCAGCCTGGGCAACAGAGCAAGATTCTGTCTCAAAAAAAAAAAAAAAAAATGCATGCGTATATACACCAAAAAAGTATTGATAGCAGTATTATTTGTAATAGC
>NW_016817992.1:0-269 GCF_001698545.2 Rhinopithecus bieti | reverse complement strand
TGTACTGGCACAATCATGGCTTACTGCAGCCTTGACCTCCTGGGCTCAATTGATCCTCCCCGCTCAGTCTAGTTAGTAGTTAGGACTACAGGTGTGCACCACCACTTCTGGCTATATTTTGTTTGTTTGTTGTATTTTTTTTTTTTTTTTTTATAAAAATGGGGATTTACCACATTGCCCAGGCTGGTCTCAAACTCCTGGGCTTAAGCGTTTCTTCTGCCTTGGCTTCCCAAAGTGCTGAGATTACAGGTGTGAGCCATCACACCCAA
>NW_016817991.1:0-1260 GCF_001698545.2 Rhinopithecus bieti | reverse complement strand
GGAAAAGAACATGAACAGACACTTTTCAAAAGAACACATTCATGTGCCCAACCAGCATATGAAAAAATGATCAACATCACTGATCATTAGATAAATGCAAATCAAAACCAAAATGAGATACATAGGTAGAAAATTGAAACTGGACTCCTTCCTTACAACATAAATAAACTCCCACACTAGTCTGAATGGCTATTATTTAAAAGTTAATATTGACAGGTGCTGGCAAGTTTACAGAGAAAAAGGAACACTTATACACTGTTGGTGGGAGTGTAAATTATTTCAATCGTTGTGAAAAACAGTTTGGTGATTCCTCAAATACTAAAACGAAACTACCATTCAACCCAGCAATCCGATTACTGGGTATATGTCGTCCAAAATACAAACTATTCTGTCATAAAGACACATGCACTTGTATATTCGTTGCAGCACTTTTCACAATAGCAAAGACATGGAGTCAGCCTAAATGCTCATTAATGGTAGACTAGATAAAGAAAATGTAGTGCATATACACCATGGAACACTGTGCATCCATAGCATCCATAGAGAAGAGAGAGATCATGTCTTTGCAAGAACAAAGATGGAGGTGGATGCTATTATCCTTAGCAAACTAACTGAGGAAGAGAAAACCAAATACTGCATGTTCTCACTCATAAGTAGGAGCTAAATGATGAGAACATATTGACACATACAGGGGAACAACAGACACTGGGGTCTACTTGAGAGTAGGGGGCAAGAGGAGGGAGAGAATCAGGAAAAATAGCTTGTGGGCGCTAGGTGTAATAACTGGGTGACAACATAATCTGTACAACAAACTTCCATTACACAAGTTGACCTATATAACAAATCTGCACATGTACCCTTGAACTTAAAATAAAAATCTTAAAAAAATGGAACTTCTGACATACAAAACTCTGAGAATAAAGACTTTTGTTATCTTAAGCCACCCAATTTGTGGTAATTTGCTACAGTAGCCCTAGGAAATTAAATACAATGATCAAAAGAAAATTGAAGAGTAATCTTTCAGTGACACAAATGAACTCAAATTGACATTCCTAAATATATAATTCCAAAATGTCTGAAATATCTAAAAGCAATGATTACCAAAATAGAAACTTTCACTTGACTTAAAGGAGTCAAATAATTCAGTATATAACTTATAATTTCCTTCTGACACTCAATATTCTACAAAATTCACAGAAGAATTACAACCTTGACCTAAACTGTATATCAACATGAATATAATTTGCAACAAAAGGAAAA
>NW_016817990.1:36708-38595 GCF_001698545.2 Rhinopithecus bieti | reverse complement strand
GCCAGGGGTGACATCACATATCAGTAGGTTTGTGATGCCCACCTGAGCTGCAAAACCAGCAGGTTTTTTATTAAGGACTTTAGTGGAGGGGTGCACAAACAGGGAGTAGGTTACAAAGATCACATGCTTCAAAGGCCAAAAGGAGAACAAAGATCACGTGCTTCTTAGGCCAATAAAGATCACAAGGCAAAGGGCAAAGCAAAATCACAAGGCAAAGGACAAAATCAAAACTCCTGATAAGGGTCTATGTTCAGCTGTGCACATATTGTCTTGATAAACAACAGAAAACAGGGTTCGAGAGCAGAGAACTGACCTAACCTCAAATTTACCAGGGAGCAGTTTTCTCCCCACCCTAATAAGCCTGAGGGTACTGCAGGAGACCAGGGCATATTTCTGTCCTTATCTCAACTGCATAAAACAGACACTCCCAGAGCAGCTGTTTATGGATCTCCCCCCAGGAATGCAATTCTTTTCCTAGGGTCTTAATATTCCTTGCTAGTAAAAGAATTCAGCGATATCTCTCCTACTCACCTGTCTGTTTATAGGCTCTCTGCAAGAAGAAAATTATGGCTCTTTATTTCCGACCTTGCAGGCAGTCAGACCTTATGGTTGTCTTCCCTTTTTCCCTAAAATTGCTGTTATTCTGTTCTTTTTCAAGGTGCACTGATTTCATATTGTTGAAACACACGTTTTACAATCAATTTGTACAGTTAACGCAATCACCACAGTGGACCTGAGGTGACGTACATCCTCAGCTTATGAAGTTAACAGGATTAAGAGATTAAAGTAAGACAGGCATAAGAAATTATAAGAGTATTATCAGGGAAGTGATACATGTCCATGAAATCTTCACAATTTATGTTCCTCTGCTGTGGCTCCAGCCAGTCCCTCCGTTCAGCGTCCCTGACTTCCTGCAACAGAGAGAACCATATATAACCTCTTGCAATGCCAGACCAAAAACCATATTGTCATAGAATAGCAGAATTCACTAAAATAAGGGTGCAAGCCTTTCATCAGCAGTCAGTAGCTTAGAACCAATCCACTCCCACTACTGAGGTGGCCATAGCCTTCTGACAGTGGTCCAGTCTCATTCTTTTCATACGTGAAAGCTAACATGTTACCAAGAAGAAACAACCCAAAATCTAGATATTAAGAATTTTGACAGAAACTTGGGGGGCACAAAAGCAGTAATATAAATAACTTCTTTTGTGATTGTTGACCTACTTTTGTGTCTCACTGGGAGCTTTCAAAAATAATTTGCAAGTAGACTTTTAGCATACCTTTCACTTCAAACTGTATATATTTGTTTTATTTGCCATATTATATAATTATATTTCAAGGCTTCATTAGTCCTGACAGAGCCTTCTTGGGTATTTACCTTGAATAATCTTCCATGTAAGGTTGTAATAATATATTTTTCATGTTACTCTGCCTGTATTCATGAAAGTTCATAGTTTTTTTCAGAGACTAAATACCACTGGTTCACTTCATGAAGCTTATTCAAAATGTAGGTTTGCATAAAGGGAAACTAATCATTCTTGCTATCAAGACTTGCAGCATATAGCTGAAAAGTTTCACAAAATCTCATTTTGTTGGTTCACCTTATTGAATTTATACCTTTTCTTTTTATCTGCCACAATTACAAATGCTCACTTAATAAACTTAGAATTTTTCTCTCTCAAATAATAGTTTCCTGACTACATTTTATATCTAGTTAAACTGAATAAAACTATAAAATACTGTGAGACTTTAGGCAGTTATTTTTCCCATAAATGGAAAATAAATTGAACACAATTTAAACTTATTTTCTAGTATTTCTTTATTCTTTCCTTCCTCCATCCCTTTCTTCTTCCTTTCCCACTCCCCACTCCCTCCCTGCTCCCTTCT
>NW_016817990.1:21758-32805 GCF_001698545.2 Rhinopithecus bieti | reverse complement strand
CTGAGTGAACAAATATCAACTTGAACTAATTTGACACATATAGGAAATTACACTGAACAACTACAGAATACATTCCTTTTTAAAAAAATGCACATGAATATTTATCAAAGTAGATCTTATACTGGGTGATAAGGTAAAACTCAATGAATTTCAAAGGGCTAAAATCATAAACATCTTCTTTAACACAATATAATTAAGCTAGAAAACCAAATGTTTGGAAATTAAGCAAAACATTTTAAAATAAAATACCATTCAAAGAAAAAAATCATACGAGAAATGAGAAAACTTTAAAAACTGAAGTTAAAATTAAAATATGAATCTTCTCCTATCAATAAGAAAAAGAGAGAAAAGTAAATTCTAATCAGGTCAAAGATTTGAAAAGATACTTTATGAAACAGGACTTCAAATGTCTAATAAGCATATGAAAAGGTGTTCAATACTGTTAATTGGGAAAATGCAAATTAAGGCCACAGTAAACCACTATACACATACCACAATCAATAAAATTTAAAAGACTGGTAACACCAAGTACAGTTGACCTTTGAATAACACAGGTTTGAACTGTGTGAGTCCACTTGTATGTGGATTTGTTTCAACCAAAGGTGGATCAAAAGTACAGTATTCATGGGATATGAACACTTACATACTAAAGCCAACTTTTCATATACACTGGTTCTGCAGAGCCAACTGCAAGATTTGAGTCTAGGCAGATTTTGGTGTATGCAAGGGGTCCTGGAAACAATCCCCCATGTATAATGAGGGACAACTATACTGGCAATGTTAAACAGCTAGAACTCTCATATACTGCTAGTGGAAATGAAAATTGGCATCACTGTTTGGAAAAACTTTCAAAAATTTTGAATGTCACTCGTGTGTATATCCCATGCCCCAGAAGTTTTACTCCTAGCCAAGAGAAATAGGCCTATACATGCACCAAAAGTCAGAATCAGAAATGCCTATAGAATCTTTGTTCATAACAGCCATCTTGGTTCAGCAAATAATAAATTTATTAAAGTATATTAATCCAATCGAATTCTACACAGCAATGAAAAAGAATAAATTACATACAACTACATAGGTCAGTCTCACAGGCATAAAATGTATTTAAAAAGCAAGACACAAATTAGTGCATTTTGTGTGATTGCATTTACATGAAGTTTGAAACAGATAATCTTTGGTGATGGAAGTCAGGACAGTAGTTACCTTGGGGGGATACTGACAGGAAAGGAGCACAATGGAGCCCTATGGAATGCTGGTAATATTCTACATTGCCTTCTGGGTGGTAATTACATGTATTGATATCTATACCTATTTATCCATCCATCTATCTGTCTGTGAGCTGTACACTTAAGATTTGAACACTTTTATGAATAAAAGTATTTTTTTATGAGAAAAAAAGCTTTAGAAGACCTCACCAACGCTCAAACAATAAAAGGAAGGGAGAGAAGTGCAGACAAAGCGATGGAAAGACAGAAAATAAATGAGAATTTTTGTCTGGATATATATATTCACATTGCTAGAATAAATGTTTTTTTTAATGGAAAATGGAATTCAGCAGACTTACTGATAGAAACAGAATGGAAAAATGCCTTTGAGTTAACAGGGAATTTGGAAATTTTAGTTATGAACAGAATCAAGCTTCACATTTTAGAGTGATATCATTGAAAACACATTATATTCATATTATGGGGAAATAATGTCCTTCTGTGTTATTTGTAGACTTCAATGTATGATAATCTTTGCTTCTTTTCTAATAAACTCTTTGTGTTTTAAGGAAGTGATATGAATAACTTTTTTCCCAATCTGGGCCTATATCATCCTGTCTCTCCATTTTGACCTTTCTCTTTCCCCAATAACCTTTCAGCTTTGTATTGATAAACCAGATTCTCTCATCTAACATCTTGAGCTGTGAGAGTGATAAAAATCTTTTCTAAACCATATGCAGAGGTTTCTTTACTTTTTATGTTGAATGCCCTGGAATTATCAGGAAGAGTGTAAAAGTCTGCAGTGCTTTTGAAGTAAGTCATAGAAATTAACAATGTGTCAACTGTGTTATACTAGAATATTGAAATGTCAGTAAAAGAGGATGAGATTGACACCTTTTTATTTTTACTACCTTCAGGGTCTAAAATGTTCTTTTTTAGTATTATTATACAGGAGAGGCAGAATGCCTGATGAAGCAAAACAAGAAATTGCCCCGATAAAAATAAGTAGTTGTTTTCTAGTTTATTGAAAGTGAAAGAAAAGAATCTGAAAGGCTCAAAGTCTCTCACATTCTTCAGATGTCAGATAAAACAGTTCCTCATTAGATTTCTGATGTTATAATATTCAAAAAGAGCAAACTAACTCTTTGCAAAAGAAGGTTCCTTAGGTCAAATGTGGTCTTGGGTACAAATGAAACTAGGAGTTTCTGTATTTGATTTTTATCCACAGATTTGATTTAAAAAAATATTGGGGAAGCTCCCAAATTGCTTGTGGGTTCTAAAGGGAGAGCTTTGCCAAATAAAGTCACTAACGTGCAGGAAAAGAGTTCTTCACCAGATGGACTAGGCAAAAACAACCCCTGCCCTAATTCCCAAACTTAGAATGGGTTATCTCATTGGCCCTGGAAGAAATGCCTAATTATCCTTTGGAGTAGTCTAACCCTATTTTCAAGGTAAGGATTTAAACACCAGTGTTTATAAATGAGTGTGCCCAGCTGAGGTGAGCCATCAGCTGAAAAGTGCTTGAGTAGAAATCTGGCTTAAAACGTTGTCTAGAAACAATTAATAGAAACCTGTATACTAAGAGTTTTGGACTGAATTCTATACAAGATGAAGCTGCTTCTCAAGTCAGAAGAGACAGAAAAGACATATGACTCTTTGGAAAGTATCTTATCTTTCTATAATCTGTGCTGATCTACAGTACTGGTGACTTGTGATTTTACATTACCAGATATACTAATTACTGCCCTAGGTAATAATACCAGATAAGATTTTAGAACTCCAAAAAAAATTTATGTAACATTTATTAAAAGTCCAATAATTAGGAAATTAGCAAGTTAGGGATTAACTATAGAATTTTCCATGGTCTATTGCTACCAGTGTTTCTCAACTGAACGTTTGCAATTATCTAACACATGCTAACTCTGTCAATATTTTATCTTTTATTTCTGGTTGGTCACCTCAGGAAAATAGAGCATGTTCTTAATCAAACCAGGGTTCCAGGTTGGGATTTCCTACTATAGTAACCTTGGCTCTGTCTCATGACCAGAGATCACACCCTAGCCACATATAAAGGCCATAAGGGGAACTGAAAGACTATGTGTCTACTTTATGTATCCTCATTCATCAACAAATGACCATGTACTTGGTATAATCATTGCATGTTAATTGAAAAAAAAAAAACAAAAAAAGTAGAGGAGGAGCTGAAAACCTATATTCTGGTTATGATGGACCAATAGGGTTACATTAATACACTATATTTAATACATTTATTTAACATTTGGAGAGGTGCAGGGCAAAGGGGGTTTGCATCTATTCCATGCCTTAGCATTTGACTTCCAGAACCTATGGTCTTAACTTCTGTTGCTAACTTAGTTATCACTATTCAAAATATATGAAAGAGAACTTGTTTGCTGATACCTCAGGGATCATAAGATTGTGGATTCTGACTAGTAATTCTCAATATGAAATAAAATTCATAGAGGACAAAATGGAGTAAAATTAACGGAGGCAAAATCTTAGTTGAGTATCCTGTTGTGTTACAAAGCTCATTGGACCATGGTCTGGAAGCCTGTATACTATTCTTGATGGGTATTAATTTTCATTGTTTCTCAAATTTATTTTTAAAGCTATGATGCCCTTTGAACAAGATAGCCTATGGAGCTCTTCTGTGGTCCCTAAGCAACCTCTACAAAACTTTAGGGATTTAATGAATATGGTTTAAAAAGAACCAAACTACTGGAAAGAAGCTAAATGGCCATCCATAGGAACATTGATAGATGATGATCTCTTCACAGAAGGAAGAACGTTAAGAATTAACTAGATCTACGTATGTAACATGAGTATGTTTTAAGCATGACATTTAATGAAAAAGTAAGTTATAACGGATACACATTGTAGGATACTACATTAGACAACTCTTACATTAGACAACTCTTCAGGTCCTCTTGGCCTCACAAGACTCTGGGGACTCTTGGACACTTTTTCTTTCTTTCTTTCTTTTTTTAACACGGTGTTTCACTCTTGTCACCCAGGCTGGAGTGCAATGGCGTGATCTCGGCTCACTGCAACCTCTGCCTACTGGGTTCAAGTGATTCTCCTACCTCAGCCTCCCAAGTAGCTGGGATTACAGGCACATGCCACCATACCTGGCTAATTTTGTATTTTTAATAGAGACGGTGTTTCACCATGTTGGTCAGGCTGGTCTCAAACTCCTGACCTCAGGTGATCTGCCTGTCTTGGCCTCCCAAAGTGCTGAGATTACAGGCATAAGCCACCAGGACTGGCCCCCCCCCCCTTTTTTTTTTTGAGACAGAGTCTTACTCTGGCTGGAGTTTAGTGGTGCGATCTCGGCTTACTGCAACTTCCCCCTCCTGGGTTCAAGTGATTCTCCTGCCTCAGCCTCCCGAGTAGCTGGGATTATAGACACCTGCAACCACACCCGCCTTTGTGTGTGTGTGTGTGTGTGTGTGTGTGTGTGTGTGTGTGTGTGTGTATTTTTAGTAGAGATGGGGTTTCATCATGTTGGCCAGGCTGGTCTCGAACTCCTGACCTCAAGTGATCCACCTTCCTCGACCTCCCAGTGTGCTGGGATTATAGATGTGATCCACAGCGCCCAACTCAGGCACTTATTCTGCCCAAGCCAATTTTGTAGGGACTACTTCTGTTTGGGCTCAGACTGACTTTATAAGGGTACAACCTTGCTTCATGTCTGTTTTGTGTGACTTGTATGTCCTGCACTGAGGTCTCTCTATTGCCACTGAGGCACAAGAGGCCATTGGACTGGCTCAGCACCCTTGTCTACACAACTCAGAAGTGTGAGGGATGTAATGCTCCATGGGGAGACTGACCAACAGAGACTATTGCTGGCAGATCATTTCTTCTCCTCCTCTTCCCCAACATTTACTTTACTCAGTTATAGTAGTAAATACAGTCTCGAAGCAAATGGTCCCTAGAAATCAAGCAATCAATTGTGCTTGATACCAAGCAATGGCCAACTCAGGATCATACTTTCCTATTAACACTTTTTTCCTCTGATTCACCTTTTCTTTCCCCTTACTTCTACAACACTGGGATTACACTACCAAATAGTAGTAGCAACACATAAGATTTTGCCTCAGGCTGTGCTTTTTTTAATGTCCCCTCTAATAAATCTCATGTTGAATTATTATCCCCAATGTTAGAGGTGGGACCTGGTGGGAGGTGATCAGGTCATAGGGAAGATCCTGTATCACTTGGTGCTGTCCTTGTGATAGTGAGTTACCGTGAGATATGGTTATTTAAAAGTTTGTGGCCCCTCCCCTCCACTCTCTTGCTCCTGCTTTTGCCATGTGACATGCCTGCTTCTGCTTGACCTTCCACCATGAGTAAAAGCTCCCAAAGGCCTCCCTAGATGCCAAGCAGATGCCAGTGCCATGCTTGTACACCCTGCAGAACCAGGAGCCAATTAAAGCTCTTTTCTTTAAAAATTACCCAGTCTTAGGTATTCCTTTATAGCAATGTAAGAATGGCCTAATGCACTAGATTAAGACAGAGTTCATTTACATACACTTTAAAAACACTAAAAAGGGAGGTATTAAAGATGCTGATTAGATACAGCTGGGAGGTGCCTTTTCTGTGGAAAAGAACCAAAATATTGAGTAAACCTGCACACTCTGAACAGATATTTTGAGACAAAACACTGAAATTCAATAGAGAGGTGACAGAAGACACCCTGGTTGAAGAGGGATGAAGTGGGGCTGCCTGCTTGGCATTACGAGATACCAGGACTGGCCCCCAGACTGGTGCCATTTCCAAGGAAGGGTTGAGGGAAGAAACCCCAGGACACCATATTCCCACTGTGGATCTCTGAGATCCTCGCTGCAGGAATTCCCTCAGATTCCTGCAGACCTTTGGACTGGCAGAGGGAGCTGCCTGGAGATAATACAGACACATTGCTTGAACCCTAGTAGAGCCCAAAAGTCTTCAGTGTGCTAGGCAGTGACAGCAAAAGCTGACTCTGAGCTGCCCCTCCCCCAACCCCACCCTAGAGCTTTGCATCCTGCCCTAAGTTGCTACAGGTCCTGTTGTCTGCCAGGCTTGGAGAGAACAGGGCCAGGGAATGCTCACATGCCCAAGACAGGTCCCACTGCCATTGCCATGGGGCTGAGGTACAGCCAAAGCATGAAATCCCACACCTACTGAACCCTCCTAAGACTGCCGGTCTGGCCATTCCCACAGGGGAGGGGCCCACAACATAGCCTCCACTGTCCTGCCTAGGTGGGTTGTTGATGGCCTGGGTACAGTTCATCCCTGTCACAGGTGGTCCTTGACCTTGAGGGGCCAGTGAACAAATCCTCTGGCCTTGTCCCAGTTTCCCAGGACTTGAGCATACTACCCAGGTGGATGAAAATGAGATTCGTGGCCTGATCTCTAGCAGGGGAAGAGCCCTCACTGTCAGAATAAGAGAAGAACACAGCTCGGGTTCATGTAATGGCATGGGAACACCCTTCAGGAGATCAGGTCAGGAAGGGTGTGGCCTGATAGCCATGGTTTCTGCCTCAGGGAGTATCATGAATGCCTGGAATGGTTTGGCAATCTGAGTACAGATTGCTTGGGACTAGACTAGTCAGCTGGGCCTGTTGCCAGCGTTGAATGCTGGAGGGAGACCTCCCAAGTCAAGGGTGCAGCAGCTGGGTGGGGTACCATGGCTGCCCGCTGGGCTGATAACCCCTGGCATCCTTCTTACCCTGAGCGTACTCTGTGGCACAGGAGAGGCGCCGCCACCCCTCACTGGAGGGTTGTCCCAGTAGCCTGAGAGCAGCCCCTAGACCCCTGCGAAAGTATTTACAACTTCCTTGGAGAGCCTGGCTGTGGGCTTGCCCAACCCAGCCCTGCCCAGCTTTGCCCCCTCCAGCCACCTTGATGGCAGAGTATGGAGCAGGACCCCTGGGAGCCCCATACCCTGCCCACTTCCAGGAACACCCTAGTACTTCCCCCATCAACAAAGGCCAAGTAAAACGTCCAATGCCATCAACGCAATTGCTCTCCTCGGCAATCGCCATCTACTGGCTGGGACACCAAACTGCATGACCCATCACAACTGCTAATATCACCACTCTACAGTGCTCAGCTGGCTCTTCCCCGCTATCGCCACCTGCTGGCCACTAGGGTGAACTGCGTAATCTTATGTAATTGCTGCTGAAAACAACACACAGTGCTGGGAAATGAGATAAGCTTCCCAAGGACTCCACCTCTCCATCTCTGTGGGTGTGGCACAGCACATCACTACAACAACCTACAAACAACTAGCATCTTAGAAAACCACTACAGTAAGGCTATCTATAATCAAGGAATTAATACAGAATGTTGGTGCCCTAAAAGCACAAAGAAGCAAAGCCGAAGGACTCTACCCAACATACACAACAGTAACACACTCAAGTGGGGAAGAAAAAAAATCCCACCGAAATGAAAATAAGTTTAAAAATAGAAAGTGACAGCTTCTACACATGAAAAGGGACCAGTACAAGAACTCCAGCAACATGAAAAAACATAACATTTTGACATCCCTAAAGAAGCACACTTGCTATCTAGCAATGGATCCTAACCAAAATGAAAACTTGGAAATACCAGATAAAGAATTCAAGGTATGGATTTTAAGGAAGCTCAGTGAGATACAAGGGAAAGTGGAGAACCAACACAAAGAAATCAGAAAAATAATTGAGGAGATAAAAGTTCGATACATATATTTAAAGAAAACAAACAGAACTTCTGAAAATGAAAAACTCACTGAAGAAATTTTAAAAAAACAGTTGGAGGCTCTAACAATAGACTAAACCAAGCAGAAGAAAGAATTTCAGGCTTCAAGCCCAGTCTTTTGAATTAACCCTGTCAAAAAAAAAAAAAAAGAATTTTTAAAAATGAACAAAGCCTTTGAGAAAAGTATGATTATGTAAAGTGACCAAACCTACAACTGATAGGCATTCCTGAGGGAGAAGGAGAAAATAATAAGAAGTTTGGAAAACATATTTTAGGGAATAATTCAGGAAAAGTTCCCTGATCTTCCTAGAGATGCAAACACCCAGATTTAAGAAATTCATAGAACACCTGACAGGCACAAGAAACACAAGAGAAACATTGCCAAGGCATATATAGTCAATAGACTATCCAACATCAATGTGAAAGAACAAATCTTAAAAGCAGCTAAAGAGAAATATCAAATCACCTATAAAGGAAATCCCATCAGACTAACAGTGGACTTATCAGCAGAAACCTTACAAGCCAGAAGCGACCAGGGGCCTATTATTGGCCTCCTTAAATGAAAAATATGCCAGCTAAGAATTTTTAAATCCTGCCAAACTAAGTTTCATAAATGAAGGAGAAAGTATTTTCCAGACAAGCAAATGCTAAGGGAATTCGTCACCACTAGATTGGTCCTACAAGAAATGCTCAAAGATGTGATAAACATGTAAACAAAAGGATGATACTTACCATCATAAAAGCACATGTAAGTAGAAAGCTCACAGATCATATAAAGCAGTTATTCAATTTAGAGTTAAGGTAACTAGGAAACAAAACCATGACAGGAACAAAACTTCACATGTCAATATTAACT
This sequence comes from Rhinopithecus bieti, assembly GCF_001698545.2. Classification (NCBI taxonomy): domain Eukaryota; kingdom Metazoa; phylum Chordata; class Mammalia; order Primates; family Cercopithecidae; genus Rhinopithecus; species Rhinopithecus bieti. Next base: position 24,009 of record NW_016817990.1, on the reverse strand, counting down.
TTGAATATAAATGGCCTAAATACACCAATTAAAAGATATAGATGGGCAAGTTGGATTAAAAAAAAAAAACAACAACAAGATCCAGCCACCTCCTACCTATAAGAGACCCACCAAATGCCTAAAGACACCTACATGCTCAAAGTAAAGGGATGGAAAGAAATATATATTATGCAAATGGAAAACAAACAAGAGAAGGAGTAGCCACTCTTATATCTGATTAAAACACACTATAACAATAGTAAAAAAAAAAAAAAAAACAAAAAGAAGGGCATTAAATAATGATAATGAGTTCAATACAGCAAGAAGACATAAGTATCTTAAAAATATGTACACTCAACACTAGAGTATCGAGACTCATAAAACTAATACTACTAGATCAAAGAAAAGACACTGATAACAATACAATAATAGTGAGAGACTTGAACGTTCCAGTGACAACACTAGACAAGTCATCAAGGTAGTTGGTTTTCTGCCTTGATGACCTGTCTAGCATTGTCAGGAAAGTCAACAAAGAAACTGGACTTAAACTGGACTCTTGAACAAATGGACCTAACAGACATTTACAGAACATTCTACCCAACGACTGCAGGATATACATTTTTTTCACCTGTGCATGGAACACTCTCGAAAATTGACCATATGCTTGGCCATAAAGTAAGTCTCAATAAATCAAAACAATTGCAACAATATCAAATATCTTCTTGGACAGCAGTAGAATAAAATTAGAGATTATTACCAAGCGTAACTCTCAAAGCTACACAAGTACATGGAAACTAAATAATTTGCTCCTGAATAACTTTTGGGTAAACAACAAATTAAGGGAGAAATAAAAAATTTGGGGAAATGAATAAAATTGAAACAAAACATACCAAATCTCTGGAATACAACAAAAACAGTGCTAAGAGGAAAGTTTATAGCATTAAATACTTACGTGAAAAAGGTAGAAAGATCTCAAGAACCTAATGTCACACTTCAAGGAACTAGAAAGGCAGGAACAAACCAAACCCAAAGCTAGCAGAAGAAAATAAATAACAAAGATCAGAGCAGAACTAAGTGAGATTGAGACCAATTAAATGATACAAGGAATCGACAAAATTAAAAGTTGGTTTTTTTAAAAGAACAAACAAAATTGAGCCACCACTAGCTAGTTTAACCAAGAAACAGAGAAGATTCAAATAAACCCAATCAGAAATGTTAAAGGTGACATTTAATGTTAAAGGTGTACTTCTGATATCACAGAACTGCAAGGAATCATCAGATATTACTATGAGTATCTCTATGTGCACAAACTAGAAAACCTAGAGGAAGTGGATAAATTCCTGAAAAGACAACCCTCCAAGAATGAACCAGTGAGAAATAAAATCCTAAACTACCAAAAAAAAAAAAAAAAAAAAGCCCAGAACCAGACAGATTCACAGCCAAATTCTACCAAATGTACAACTAAGAGTCGGTACCATCTCTACTGAAACTATTCCAAAAAGTTTGAGGAGGGAATCCTTACCAACTCATTCTATGAGGCCAGCATCATTCTGATACCAAAAACTGGCAGAGACACACACAAAAATACTTCAAGCCAATATACTTGAAGAATATCAATGCAAAACTCCTTAATGAAATACCAGCAAACCAAATCCCGCAACACATCTAAAAAGCTAATCCACCATGATCAACTAGGCTTTATCCCTGGAATGCAATGTTGGTTCAACATATGAAATCAATAAATGTGATTCATCACATAAACAGAACTAAAGACAATCACATGATTATCTCAATAGATGCAAAAAAGTCTTTCAATACAGTTCAACATTCTTTCACGTTAAAAACTCAATAAACTAGGTATTGAAGGAACATACCTTAATATAGGAGCAACCTATGACAAACCCATAGCCAACATCCTAGTGAATGGGCAAAAGCTGGAAACATTTCCCTTGAAAATCAGCATAAGGCAAGGATGCCCTCTCTCACCACTCCTATTCAGCATAATATTGACATTCCTGGCCAGAGGAATAAGGCAGCAGAAAGAAACAAAGAGCACACAAATAGGAAGAGAGGAAGTCAAACTATCCCTTTTTGCAGATAACATGATTCTGTATCTAGAAAATAGTCTGAGCCCAAAACTGCTTTAGCTGATAAATAACTTCAGCAGTTTCGAGATACAAAATCAAAGTACAAAAATCACTAGCATTCCTATACACCAACAACAGCAAAACTGAGGATGACCATTATCTTTTTTTTTTTTTTTTTTTTTTTT
>NW_016817990.1:16252-21517 GCF_001698545.2 Rhinopithecus bieti | reverse complement strand
TCTTTTGAAAACAAATGAGCAATAAATAGTTTCTGGCGGTGTATTTAGCTCCATCAGAGGAGGGATGGGTGAAATAAAAATGTGATGCTCTGGCCACTACCCTGATAGAAATCTTTAAAATCCTGTTAGAAAATCATTTCCAATGTCTGAAGCAAACCTGCAAACATTACAAGAATTAATTGTTGAACTGCTTGAGATGTACTAGATATGTTGTTCAAATGTAGGTGTATTTCGTGGCACATTTCTGACATGGGTATTTCTAAATTTTCAAAATACACAGAGAGAAAGATATTAACTCTCTGAAAATGTCTTTATGATTTCCTAGAAAAAATCCTTTCTTGTCATTGCTTTTGAAAAACATAATCTAGGCCCCAATTTGTGTCATCGCGGTCATCAAACTTTAATGCAGTGTCGGTGTTTGATGTGAAGATTAGATTGTCCTGAATTTGGCCAGTCTGGGCCATATGTGGGAGGCATTGTAATTTGATTCTCTTTACTTAAGAAGTACATCTTTTAAAATCATTTGAGTGCAACACTATATTGAAATAACCATTAGTGTTCTCTCTTGCATCACAGTTGATGTATCCCATCGTATAAGGATGTTTTCAGACCTATAAACCCTCATATTAGTAGTAAATCTTTGCTCATATTTGAACTCTGGATTGACACACTGTTCTCTCGTTTCCTTTCGAATTGTTCCACTGCTCAGGGTTCTTTGTGGCAAGTAAGCACCACTGTGTAGAACTAACAAGTACTAATCAACTCAGGCTTAAAGATGCAACTTGATTAAGGACCAGTGAGATTTGTATATCTGTGTCTTTGGAGTCTACCTGTTTACCAAGCTGTACTGGACCGGGAGTCAGCTTTGGCTTTCCATTGAACTAGCTGTGTGACTTTGGGAAAATTACTCTCTGGATCTATTTGGGAAAATAATTTCTCTGGATCTTGGTTTCCTTATCTATAAATGAAAACATTTACACTAGGTTGTCTTAACTTTGAGATTCTGTAACTCCAACGCAAAGTAAACAAGAAAGACCAGGTGAAACCATTTGGCAAACTTAATGCAAGCTAATTTCTCCTATTGAAGATAAAACTAAACTATCACCATTCCGAAGCCCATTCCTCTTCCTACCTCTCCTACAATTTAAATCTAACCTACCATTGAAAGTCAACTATATCTCCATCACCTCGAAGAAATCTTTCCTGATAACACAACAACCTCCAGTGGTATATTTTTTTCAATTATAGGATTAATTATCATCACTACACTTAGTCTTCTCTATCACCTTGTATTGTTGTTTGATTTTAGTGCTTTTGAGGTCAGGAATGATGAGTTATGAACATTTATATTGCCCAAAGCACATTGTCCAGTATTTCACATGCATAATAGGTTCTAGATTTGTTGAATGAATGAATGGAGTTTAAAAATCATTCTGAACCATTTTTCCAAATTCACAATTCAAAAGTGATTGAATTTTTCCCACCTTTCTTTCCCAAAAAAACATGCATAATTTTGAAGATATTATACGAAATCTAAAATAAAATTTGGAGTTTATCTTAAATATAAATCCCTTTCCTTCTAGTCTCCTAATTTTCCTCTTTAAAAAATCGAGAATACTTCCTTTTAGAGTGGCCTACCATAGAAACATTTGTATTTTCCTTCTATATTCTTTAGAATACAATGTAATTTGATCAGCCAGTGTATGAATGGCATTGTGTTTTCTATTACCTTTTAGGAAACATGGCAAATGGCATTGTTACTCCTCAAGGGAGTGTTTGGTTACTAGCAATCACCAGAGCCAGTTCTCTAGCATTTGATGGAAACAGATGCTAGCATTCCCACCACAAGGTGTGTCGCCAGTGTATAGGTGTTGACAGAAGCAAAGTCAAACAGTATTCAGGTCAACATTTAATTTATTTTATTTTAATTATTGTAGGTTCATAGCAGTTATGTATATTTATGGGGTATGTGAGATGTTTTGATACAGGCATGCAATGCATATCAGCCACATCATGGAGAATGGGGTATCCATCCCCTCAAGCATTTATCCTTTGTGTTACAAACAATCCAGTTACACTCTTTTAGTTATTTTAAAATATACAATTAAGTTATTGACTATAGTATCTCTGTCGTGCTATCAAATTGTAGATCGTATTAATTTTTTGTATTGGTTTTGTATCAGGTCAACATTTGATTAGATTCATTATAGATATTAGTCCAGCTTATTCCGGTTCCTTGAGAATTTGCTACCGAGTGTCTTATCAGTCCCTCATTCTCTTAGTCTGCATTGAGAGTGTGTTAGAACAAGTGCTTAGCAACTCAAAATGCATCTGGCCCGGGAGACTTGGAAGAAACATTTTAGCTTTGGCCTCATGCTGTGGGAGCCATGTTGTTTCTCTGTCAGGTTGAGGCTGTGCCGCACTTACAGAAATTAGCCCAACAAAATTGTTTTCTCTCTCCTTTACTGTACCAGAGTGAGACTCCAGGGTATAAGCAAAACTGATGTTGCTTGAAGAAATTTCAAAGGTTCCCAGCTCCCAGAGCTCAAGTAGCCACGGAAATAAGCACTGGCCAAAAAATGTACTTAGACTGGATGGTAATTGGGAACCATTTAAGAACTAAACATATGCTATGTGATGTTACTTTGTAGAATAAGAAAGGCTTGTGTTGAATTGATGATTTAAAGAATAATGGGGAAAATTGGGCTGCTTTGTGTGGGTTTGTAAGGTGGTGTGAGAGGCAGCGTGTTGGCAATACCTAGGCAGGATTGAAGGTGATAATATAAATTGAATATATTTCTGGTAAAGTATTTTGAAAATAAAATAAATTAGTGTTTTCTTAGATTCACTCCTACTTTATTTTCTTAAATAAATAGTAACCCTTCCTATTGGTATGTCAGGAAAATATAATTTGTTCTTAAAATTTTATTAAAAAGAAAAGTGTATCATGTTCCCAAGTTGGCTTGTATGCAAAATCAAGGTTATACTTTCAAAATTAATGCACCTTGTTCCTCTGACCCCTTAGGCATAATTAGGGGTTTTGTGCTGTTACAAATGGACTTAGCAAATGTGACACTGGCATAATCATGGAATTCATGGTATTTTCCCTTGTAGTTATAACAATTTGGACCCCATCAAGAAACTCCTTATTCAGCCTTTTATTTGTTCATGAGCTGACTTCTGACTTAAGAGAAGTCAGCTTATATTAGTGTTAAGCCCGAAAGAACCCTCTGCAACCACACTGTGGGGGGCCACTTTCTATGCCCTCTGTTCACATTTATATTCCAAATCATCAGTGTTCACTGGCCCAATTGGGTGCTCTCTAGCAACATTAGCTCTCAGAGCTTCTTTTGCCAATGTCACCATGCATTCTTAGTTCCAGAATTCTAGTGTCTTACCTCAAGTGTCACTTGAGCAGCCCAGGCTTTCTTATTATAGTGTTTATTTCTGTCACTGATTCATCATTTTGTTTGTCTGACTCAAATCCAGGTAGTTTTGCTCAATCTATGGCAGGCTGTTAACCAGCATGTGTGTGTAGGGCAGCAATTCATTTATCCACTTTGACATCCACACCTGACATCTTCATTAATGCCCAGCACAAATTTCTCATATTCCAGATCTGCTTGGTGTCTCCATATTCCTTCTGGATCCACCTCTTTGCCACAAAGTACACTTCATGTAAATGTCACTTTTTTCAAGTTTTCACATGTTACACAGTGGAACCATATGCTTATAGAAATTATGCTCTTTTAGGTCTGTATCCAAACATTGCTTGTCAATGACTGCTCACAAATTCTAAGTCAGCTTGTAAGCTTTTACACTTTTCCGAAATGTTTTCTTTAGGGCTTGTAAACTTCTTCCCATGTTATTGCTTACTTGTTGTACCCTGTGTTCTTTTCAACATTAACTACAACCACCTTACCACCTTTTATTGCCCTTTCAATTCATCACCTTCAGCTGAACTACTGCCTCAGGCAAGTGTTTCCTCTCTATGTCTGTTTATTGAGTTTAGGGCAATCTCTGTAACAGAAATTCTGCTACGTTGGTCTTTCTTCTATCCTATGACCATTTGCTAGGCTCTTAAAACATCAGTCATGTTCAGTTCTTAGAAAACCTACATTGAAGAAAAAATAGTACTGATAATTTTATGGAATTAATTTAATATTTATAGTCAGATAGTATGAGTTGCTTACCTGAAGATGTGCAGGGAGCCTCTGGAGAGCCATACTGACAAGTAAGTTGTGGCCTAGTCTGTATAACTTGAGACCTATTGGTTTTCTTTTCACAGAGTTGTCACCATTGTCGCAATATTACAAAATTTACTGGGTGGTCACTGTGTGATAGGCACTGTGCCAAGAGCTTTACATGAAGTAACTATTCAATACTCACAGTAGCCCTTCAAAGTAGGTTTTATTGTTATCTCTGGTTTACAGCTGAGGAAGCAGAGAATCAGGAGCATAAATGACTTATTTAGGGACATATAACCAATAAGTGTTACAATAGACATTTGAATTTAGGCAGTATAACCTCAGAGTTCACAAGTCTCTTACCCTTCATATTATACTGCCTTCTTATAATGATAGATAACATTTATTGTGAACTTATGATGAGCCAGGCACACAGTATAGTTAGCCATATTGCATTCATTAATTTATTAAATCATTTCGTCAGCTCTTGAAGACAGGTGACATTATTTTTCTTTTACAGGTGAAGAAACTGAGTGAGGCTTAGAGAAAATAAATAGTCTTTAAAGTGATTAAAGTGATTCCCCTAGTAAGTAGCAGAGAGAATTTTTAACTCATATCCTCAACCATTACGCCATACTGTACCAATAAAGGACTAAAAACTAACAGAAAAGTTGATCTATGGGTTTCTACAGCCACAAGCAAAAATAATACCTTTATTCCTACTGCTTGCAGGACCTATTAACTGGAAGATGTTGGGCTGTATCATCAATATCCATAATTTATGTATAGTTATTCCTGGGATTAAAAATGGTGGGAATTCCTAAAAAGCAGGGAAGCAATACATTTTTTCAAGAGAATTGGTTTACCAAAAAATGACAGACTATTTTGCTAGAAGTAGCACTAAGAAAGGGTGGAATAGAAGGTGGTATACCCCTAGGAAAAGTGAATATAAATAAATATGTATTACAGTGGAAACAGAAACATGGCAAAAGAAAATGTGAAGCAGGGGATTGCACTGTTATAATGCCACTTCTCCCCCACCTCCCCCACCTCCCCTGGAAAAAAAAAAAAAAAAAAA
>NW_016817990.1:11503-15614 GCF_001698545.2 Rhinopithecus bieti | reverse complement strand
GTGTGTGTGTGTGTGTGTGTGTGTGTGTCTATATGTATATGTACATATATACATGTTTTTTGAGATGGAGTTTCGCTCTTGTCACCCAGCTGGAGTGCAATGGTGTGATCTTGGCTCACTGCAACCTCTGTCTCCCAGGTTCAAGTGATTCTCCTGCCTCAGCCTCCCGAGTAGCTGGGATTACAGGCTCCTGCCACCATACCCAGCTAATTTTTCTCTTTTTAGTAGAGACGGCATTTCACCATGTTGGCCAGGCTGGTCTCGAACTGCTGACCTCAGGTGATCCATTCCCTCTCAGCCTCCCAAAGTGCTGGGATTACAGGTGTGAGCTACCACGCTCAGCCACTATGAGTGTATATTAAATGTAAATTGATATTAAATCCCAGGAGGATAGGGTCAGAAACCTAGGCTGTAGGGTGGCATCAAGTACTACAATTTTACAGGTAAACACACGCGCACACACACACACACACACACAATGAAATATCATTCAAGTTCATTATTTGAAGCAGTCATGTGGATATTACTTGCTGCCAAATCAATGTATAATTCCAGTTTCTCTAGAAAACTGGGTTTTCTATTATATAAAAGACTACAACAGTGGAAATAGTCTGATTCATTCACAATCACACACACACACACAATCATTTATGGGCTGAAGATGTACGTGTTTTACCATGGCCTTCACATGCCCTTCAGAAGGAAATGAATTTTGGGGGAGAAACAGTTATTTTCTATTAAGTCAAGTTCTATATGGTCTGAGTTTAAGGCAAAGAGTTAAGCTGAATATGGAAATTAAAGCCAATTTATCAAAGCATATTTTAAAAGACTTTCTTGTTAATACTAGAGTTTGGGCTGGGAAATTTCTGCTTCTTAACATACTGGTGTTAGTAGGGATTTAGAGTTTGCTACCAGGCTTCTCTTGGAATATTCTTCCATTGGCACAGCCCTAGAGATGCTAACTTTGAAAAATGGGATTTGACTGGCAGCCCCTGACACAGCCATTCTTGAATTTCCGCTAAAGTATCTATGAAGACATAGAAAAACGATGAGAGCGCACAATGTTGATAATTTGGATTGACAGTAAAATTATTGCCAGAACCAGGGAGAATTTTCTACTAGATGAAAATCAGGAAGAAGTAGATTGAAAAGTACAATCAGCGAACCACTCATACTATGCTGCTAGAAATTTGGTAAGCCAATATATCCTAATGTAAATGACGAGTTGATGGGTACAGCAAACCAATATGGCACATGTATACCTATGTAACAAACCTGCACATTGTGCACATGTACCCTAGAACTTAAAGTATAATAAAAAAAGAAAAAAAATGAATAGGTCCAAAAAAATCTCGTCTTTGCTCCCATGCAGTCTAAATCATGGTTCCAAAACACACTTTCTATACCCAGCAAAACAAGGAGTGGTTGTCTTATTGCATGGAAAGTACTTTTTTAGATAGATAGAAGGCTGGACACCAAACCCTAAAATATTGCCCTTTCCTTATATATGCTTGAGCACTAATACTTTCAGCAAATAATTAGAGGAGAAGACAAATGAAAGTGTCTTTGGGATTTCTAATATGAAGTAGTGGTAAATCATCTTCAAAGTTCAATCCCCAAAAACATACTGCTGTAAGTGGGAGCAAAGAACCTTGGTAGGAAGGTATTCTGGATATTCTAGTTTTGCATGTACTCATCAGTTCTGATTATCAATAAATCAGTCAGTCGGGTCAGGAGAGGATCCAATCTTAGTCCAAAGAAGGTGTATTCTTGAAATCAAGTTAGACACCAAGAACAGACAGTTGAAAATATGAGATAATACATCAGTCTATTGTCCCGTTGCGTACTTGAGAAGGGGATTTATCTAAAACCCAGTTTGAGCTTAACCTAGGACAATTGTTGTCTCCTAACTATTGGCAAGCATGGGATCAAGATAGATTGAAACTCCTTTGAAAATAAACAGTGAAAGAAAAAACAATGTGGAACATATGGAAAATCTGCAAATGGGCTAAAGGCAAATTATTTTGGAGATTTCCAGAAAGAACACATTTATAGAAATGGGTTTTTAAAGGAATTGGAAAAAGATTAGAAATTGATTATTTTAGCTAAAATGCAAGATGACATAGCTTTTATGAAAAAGCAGACTGTAAATTGGAGGTGTTCATAATCTTTTGTTAGGTCATGTGACACATAAAATTTTCTTTTCTGAGGAAATTCTGGACTCTTTCCTCATATAAAACGAATTTGTAAATACACTCACAACTTTTTCTTTGCATTCTGTTTCTGGGGTTTTCCTCTGAAGCCTATGAACTTCAGTTTAAAACCTCTGCCATCAGGGAACAAATCAAGACACAATGAAGATAATCAAGGAACTAATAAAAATTAGGCAACAAAATGAGACAATTAAAAATGTGAGCTAATCAAGATAAGGAAAGATTACAAGAAATTAAAACTCAACCATAGATGTATATTATCAATGGAGGCTGTAGAGAACAGAATTGACAATGCTGAAAATCAGATCAGTGAGAATGTCATATATACTTGAAAAATCGTCTCAGAAGGTAGTGAAAAAGATGAAGATAAGACTCATGAGGGAGAAGACGATGAATATGAAGAATGGATATCCAGTTTAATAATTTTAAGTATTCCTAAGAAAGAAAGAAAAGCAAATAAAGCCATAATGAAGCATATATTTTAAAAAAAGAAAGTTTCCTGAGTTGTCAAACAACTTGAATAGGCTCATCGTAGTCTAGGTAAAATTAGTGAAAAGGGAGAAGAAAGCCACATGCTCTAAAGTTTCTTTTAAAGTCATAGATGCCACTGCAAATGGCATCTTCACGCATAACCACATATTTATTTGGCATACAAATATAGATAGCCAACAAGGATTGTAAATAATATGAAATAGCAGCAGAAAAATATATAGTGCCTAAGACCTTGTGCTGCAGAGTCAGGCCAGTTTTACCGCTTAGTAGTTGTGTGAATTTCAGTGAGATCAGTAACTCTTCTGAATCTGTTTCCACAGCTACCGCATAGGGCCCGTGGAAAATTAAATGAGGTATTTTATACAAAATGCTTAATAAAAGATCTAGCACTTAGGGGACACTGTTTGTAGCTAATAATATTGTTGCTATTATTAGTATCATCATGGGTAGTAGGATTCTAGGTGATTTTTAGTTTCTATATTTTCCAAATTTTCTACAACAAGCATATATTCATTCCTTTTGTAATCAGAAAGGCACATTATTTTAAAAATACATACAAATTGTCGTATAGCATGCCAGATAAAGAGGGAGAGAGGTACAAGAGGGCTACAGAAGGTACAGCAATATAATAAATTTTAGATTTTCTAATGTTGATAAAACATGTACTAGTTTTATTTAAAACTTTATTTTAAAGGTTACATTGTTTAAAAGGCACATGAGATACACATGCACATTGTAGAGGGCTAGGACCCTGCAGATAGACACAAGGTGTGTTCAGTGTCCCTTATATTGAGAAATGGCTGTTGTTGGTTTTTGTGTGTACATTTTCTTCCATCTATGTTTATAGTACTTTTGGGATTATATCAAACATAGAGTTCCATATCCTGCTTTTTGTAACCTAATATTTTAGTTGGAGAATTTATTCATGTAATTAAAAGCCCTGTAAACATTACTTGTAATACTCAGATGATTCAACAATCTACAATTTTGATATACCTAGATTGTTCATAATTTTTTGTTGTTATGTTTGATGCTCCAACAAATATACATCGGTGTGACTCTTAATCAGAATTTTTGATCATTTCCTTAAAATTGATTCCTAGAAGTAAAGATACGAGGCCAAAAAGGATGCACATTTTTAAGATGTCTTGATGTATCTTAATGCTTTCCAGAAAGGTTGTAGCAATTTATTCCTCTCCTCCAACACCTTAACTCGCCAGTCTCAGAAGTCTCGGCCGGGCGCGGTGGCTCAAGCCTGTAATCCCAGCACTTTGGGAGACTGAGACGGGAGGATCACGAGGTCAGGAGATCAAGACCATCCTGGCTAACATGGTGAAACCCCGTCTCTACTAAAAATACAAAAAACTAGCCGGGCGACCTGGCGGGCGCCTGTAGTCCCAGCTACT
>NW_016817990.1:5760-7366 GCF_001698545.2 Rhinopithecus bieti | reverse complement strand
CAAGACCAGTCTTTTTTTTTTTTTTTTTTGAGATGGAGTCTTACTCTGTTGGCCAGGCTGGAGTGCAGTGGAGCGATCTTGGCTCATTGCAACCTCTGCCTCCTGGATTCAAGTGATCCTCCTGCCTCAGCCTCCAGGCATGCACCACCATGCCCAGCTAATTTTTGTATTTTTAGTAGAGACGGGGTTTCACCATGCATGTTGGCCAGACTGGTCTCAAACTACTGACCTCAGATGATCCACCCACCTCAGCCTCCTACAGTGCTGGGATTACAGGCATGAGCCACCACGCTGGGCCACATGTTAGCATTTTAGGGGATTTGATAAGTCCTTTAGTTGGGAAGCCTATTTGACTTTTTTAAACCTAGAGATCTCGATTTACTTTAAGCAGCCTTTTTTTTGGTTGTTTAGTAAATATCTCTGCGCAACCTTTTTTTTTTTCTTATAAGAAAGAGGTGAGAAATAATGCTTATAATTTTTAAGGGGCAGAAATATTTTTGTTTTCAAAACCAAAGTTGAGGTATGTACCAAAATAATTCAAAACAGGTTTTCAAACAAAATTTCCATGGGAATGATCATGGTGGCACTATTCACAGTAATCAAAAGGTGGAAACAATCCAAGTGTCCATCAACAGATGAATGGATAAAGAAAATATGGTAGGTTTGTATAATGGAATATTATTGGTCCATTCAAAGCAATAAAGTTGTGATACATGCTGCAACACGAATGAACCTTGAAAACATGTTAAGTAAAAGAAGCCAGTAACCTAAACCATATATTCTCTGATTTCATTGGTTTGAAAAGTCCAGAATAGACAAACCTATAGAAAAAGGAAATAAATTCATAGTCTTTTACGTCTGGGCAGGTGGGAGGGTAGGGCTATGACAGCTAAAGGGTAAAGGATATATTTTTGTCATGATGAAAATTTTGGAAAATTGACTGTGGTGATAGTTGCACATATCTGTGAATATACTAAAAAACATTGAATTGCATGTTTAAAATGTATTAGTTGTATAGTATGTGAATTATATCTTAATAAAGCTGATAAAAATTATAATCAGCATTTGGTTGATACACAAATATCCATAAGTTCCTCTTCTTAAATATGAAGCATATTTTTAAAAAGGCAGGGATTATCCTGTTAAAGCTTCTCAGTATTTTATGATCTTTAGTTTAAATCATCAATAGCGATATTGTATACCTCATAACTGGTACATCATATGATAATAATATGGGCTATATGTGGATGGATATTTGTTCATATGTAGATATACATATTTTCAAGTGACCTGTTTTGGAGAAATATGTAAAGGTATTTAAAATTGTATTATCAACATACTTTCAAAAAGTTCTAGGGGAAATATAAAGCAATATTAGTATTATAATATCCCTGACTTGTGGCAATTAAAGTAAATGCCCCACTAGAAGATACTTGGGAGAAGTTAAGTCTCAAGATTTTGTTGTGAATGTTAAAGAAATGCAGACAACTTTCTTATTTTGGGGTTTATTTTGGCTCTGGTCTCACTGGACCTTTAATCTTGGTTTTGTTCACTACTTCGTCTTCTTTTCTTGGATCTCTGAACATTGGAGTGCTCCAGGGCTCAG
>NW_016817990.1:0-1558 GCF_001698545.2 Rhinopithecus bieti | reverse complement strand
AAAATGTCTCTGAAAATAGATTGTTTACAGCCTAGCAAAGAAAGCAAAATAATATATGTGTACAATTAGCACAAATTGATCTTGCTATGAGAACTTTAATTTCAGAATTTGAGATTTAAATGACTCTTCTATTTAAATTGTCAACCTCAGAGTCTCATTAGTCTAAATTTTACATTTAATTTATGAAGACAATGCTGCCTCTTTAGAACTGGCACATATACTCTAAGTTATATGATGTCTAGTGGGAAATACTGGTTTAGGATTCCTTTGCCTAGGCCTTATTTTCAGCTATTTCATTAACTTATTATATGATCTTAGACTAATTATTTAATTTCTGTGCCTTGGGATTTTTTATTCTAATAATTCAGAGAAATATTCCTCTTCTGTATATATCTTAGAGGAGACATTAATGTGTGCTGGACGGAGCATAGGTTTCTGAGTCATAAAGACCTGGGTTGAAATTCTGCCTCAGCTACTAACTAACTTTGTGGCTTTAGGGGAGTTAATGTCACTGATCCTTATTTCTGTTAACTGTAAAATGGTGATAAGACCTATTTTAAAAGGTTGTAAGGAATAGATAAATAATTTGAAAAGTAATTGGCATATGTCCAGTACAAATCCTGGTTCTCTGCCTGCTCTTTCTCTTCCACCTGCCTCTATCCTGGCTGTAAAAGGTGGTTGGAGCATTACATTTTACATATGTATAAAGTGCCTGTCATTTAGTGGGTACTTAATAAATGCTAGTTCAGTTGGCTGTCATATAAGGTAATTGAGGTTACTAAATAAGGAAGGTTGAATAGTATAATGGTGGGAAAGAAAATGAGGCAAATGACAAAAAAAGTTTAAAGAAAACGTAAGAACTTAGTAATATACTGTTGGTTTGAGAATGTTCACCTTCCCAAATGCCTAAAATATTTAATAAAGTCTCTATACCATGGATAAGACTCTTATCCTGCTGAGCCCTACATTTTACAAAGGTTTCATAAGATAGATAATATATACTCATAACTAAGAAAATGTTTAAATGATCAAATCCAGTACCTTGCCCAACAGGTTTAGCAATCACCGCATTATCTGCTGCTAATTAGAATCAAGTGTATGGTATACAGGGCTCACTGACTTCTTTGGAAATAAGAATCTTAGGGCAATGTGTGTCTTTATAAATGGGTACCAGTTAATTTTAATAACTTAATATATGCCTTCTTTTACATGCACCCAAAGTAAAATGTATAGTGTATATGAATAATACATATAAATGTTTGCTAATGCTCAACAAGACAAAATTTTACAATAGGTCAATGAACAGGTTCATTGATTATGGTCCTATTGTAATAAGTATATATTATTAACACATCCTTCTTTGATGTGATTCGCTATTAGTCATGGGTGAGTGTTAATGTGCTCCAAACTATATAGACCTTTTTTGAACTTCATGCAACTCACTTTCTTTTTTTTGTTGTTGTCTTAGGTTGGAATAAGATGGGTACATGATTTTTTTTTCTTTTCAAGATTATGAAAGTAGTCATATTTTAAAGAAAAAATCATAAATATGGCTTCA
>NW_016817988.1:0-1495 GCF_001698545.2 Rhinopithecus bieti | reverse complement strand
ATAGAAGATTAATCATTAGATTTTCAGAAGTTCCATTACTTTCTTACAATCTTATTAAGTGCAACAAGTACTAAATTGGGCAGTTTGTCTTGGCTTACATTTAGTTTCCAAGGGACAGCTTGTTTTGATTAAAATATTTGTGTATCATTTACTTCCTGCTTAAGCTTTATAAGTTCGTATTCTATTATAGTTGTATTGCATTTTAGCCCCAACTCCTGAAACATAGATCAATGGATTAAGATGTTTTATAATAGCATAAAAGCAATGATAACAACTGTCAGGTAATGCATCATTTAAGAATAATCATGTGAATATAAAATATAAGTCTGCATAATTTCAGAAAAATAATAAAGTATAATAGGCTAACATAAGCAGCCAAAATAGAAAACTTTAGGTAAGAAATACAATGGATTATTCAGATGAATATGTGAAAATTAAATTTTATGGGATATGCAGTCTATTTTGAAAACTGTATTAAATAAAGACTAAAAGCTGTATTTGTTATGATGCTATTTTCAGATTACTAATAAATCAATCAAAATTTTTCTAGAGTAAGAATAATAATAAAGTTTTTCTTTTCTTTTTTTTTTTGAGATGGAGTCTTGCACTGTTGCCCAGGCTGGAGTGCAGTGGTGCAATCTCACCTCACTGTAAGCTCCACCTCCCGGCTTCATGCCATTCTCCTGCCTCTGCCTCCCGAGTAGCTGGGACTATAGGCGCCCGCCATCATGCCCAGCTCATTTTTTTGTATTTTTAGTAGAGATGGGGTTTCACTGTATTAGGATGGTCTCGAACTCCTGACCTTGTGATCTGCCCGCCAAGGCCTCCCAAAGTGCTGGGATTACAGGTGTGAGCCACCACACCTGGCAAAGTTTTGTTTTTCATAAAAAGTTATTGAATCTTGTTAAACTAAAACCACAAAAATTACTGTGGAATTTTTTGAGATTTTATTATTGCCAAAAGATTATAAACTAGTATAATTAATGCTGAAAAAAATTAAAACATTATTTGTAAGTTATGATTTTAAAATCAAACAACACTGTTGGCTGTTGCCTGATACCAAAGATAGTTGATTTAGAAAAGCAATTATGTTCATGTGCTTAATATTAAGCAGTTTCGTTTGGACAAAAAAAGTGATGTGCTTAACTTGATGCATTTTTGATAAATATGCAGAATATACGAGAGGAAAGTACTCAATGACTTTATGCGTTGGTTATCACTAAATCTTATGCCACAGAAGAGATTTTTAAAAAATGTTAATTATATTTGAGTGGTGCTAAATATAAAGGTGTTTTAAGATTGGTGTGGCAGAGTGTGAGCCATTTGCACAGTAAAAATTGTGTTACTGGCCGGGCACGGTGGCTCACACCTGTAATCTCAGCACTTTGGGAGGCCGAGGCAGGCGGATTCCAAGGTCAGGAGATGGAGACCATCCTGGCCAACACGGTGAAACCCTGTCTCTACTAAAATACAAATAAAATAATAATAATAATAA
>NW_016817987.1:0-1496 GCF_001698545.2 Rhinopithecus bieti | reverse complement strand
AAACCACACTACAAGGCTACAGTAACCAAAACAGCATGGTACTGGTGCCAAAACAGAGATATAGACCAATGGAACAGAATAGAGTCCTCAGAGATAATATCTTTTTATGTTATTCAGCACTTATGACAGTGAATTTTTGGAGGTAAAATTCATTACCAGTAACCTGAAATCTGCTCTTAATTCTATTATTTTTATTGCTGTAGCACTTACCATAATTCTTTATAATGGAAGAGGCTGTGATATTTATTAAGCTACAACAACGAGTAGACATAGAACATTGCATTAGGCCCAAGTTACATGGAGAAAGTAGGGAAAGGCCTTCTACAGATATACTTTTTACTTATTTTGTGGCAGTAAGAATTCCTCAAATTGTTTTTCATGACCGGAAAACTCTTGATATAAAGTTGAGGTGAGCTCTACAAGGTGATAGAATATGCATTTATTAAATCTATACCAAAATCACACATTCAGTTTAGGAATCCCTGTTTTTTGTTTTGTTTAATTCTGTTTGGTTGGATGTGTGTAAATTTTGTTGGGCTGCTTTAGAAGTCCAGTAAACTGACTTTGGAAGTCCATTGAATGGTTCTTTGCTGGAAAAGCAATGATTTCAATTACATAAAGCTAGACAAGCATATGTTATGTTTTGCACAAATATGCCTTAGATTGAAGGTAGATTGAACTAGAACTACAACAGATGCTTTTTGTTAAAAGCAATAAATAGCATTTATTTTTAAATCAAAATTGTTTGAAAAACAAAAGAAAGAATGAAGTAAGACCTAAAATCATAAAAACCCTAGAAGAAAACCTAGGCGATACCATTCAGGACATAGGCATGGGCAAAGACTTCATGACTAAAACACCAAAAGTAATGGCAACAAAAGCCAAAATAGACAAATGGGATTAAGTTAAACTAAAGAGCTTCTGCACAGCAAAAGAAACTACAATCAGAGTGAACAGGCAACCTACAGGATGGGAGAAAATCTTTTCCATCTACCCATCTGACAAAGGGCTAATATTCAGATTCTACAAAGAACTTAAACAAATTTACAAAACAAACAAACAACCCCATCAAAAGTAGGCAAAGGATATGAACAGACACTTCTCAAAAGAAGACATTTATGCAGCCAACAGACATATGAAAATGCTCATCATCACTAGTCATCAGAGAAATGCAAATCAAAACCACAATGAGATACCGTCTCATGCCAGTTAGAATGATGATCACTAAAATGTCAGGAAACAACAGATGCTGGAGAGGATGTGAAGAAATAGGAGTGCTTTTACACTGTTGGTGGGAGTGTAAATTAGTTCAACCATTGTGGAAGACAGTGTGGCGATTCCTCAAGGATCTGGAACTAGAAATACCATTTGACCCAGCCATCCCATTACTGAGTATATACCCAAAGGATTATAAATCATGCTACTATAAGACACATGCACACATATGTTAATTGTGGCACTAATCACAATAGCAAAGTCTTGGAACCAACCCAAAT
>NW_016817986.1:0-1346 GCF_001698545.2 Rhinopithecus bieti | reverse complement strand
AATGCTGCTTTCCATGCAGATTTTTCACTTTATACTTAACTCATTGTACTAGTTTTACTGCTCTTGGTTAGCATTGTTTGTTTATTTTTGCTCATTTAGTTATAAATGGTGACTTAAGAGTGTTTACATCTCCTTTTGTTTTATTACTGTTTATGATTGTTTCACCACATGTTTATTGTTTGTACATTCTCTCATGTGAATTGTCTTTTCATATCATTTGTGTATGTATGCATGGAAATCTTGATGTCTTATATAAAAATAATGATATTAGCCTTTTTTTTCGGTAACTTGTAAAGATTCTCAGGAAAGGAAATAATGCTAGGACAAGGAAAGGAAGGTCCATGTTCAATGGAAACCTTAATAGTATATATAACTATGAATACTGTAAAAATATTATTTTTAGGAAATAATAAATGAGTAACAGGAATAAAAGGGGAGGCAATTAATATCTATTGAAACCCTAGTTAGTTTTAAACCTTAGGGTAGGCATTTTATAAATGTAATTTTTAAAAATTTTATAAGACTACTACCTAGTTATTTCCCCATTTTACAGGTAAGTAAACTGAGACAGAAAAATAAGCAACTTTTCCAAAGATACACATCTTGTTCATAAAAGCTCTGTTACTGAACTGGCTAATTTCTTCATGGCTGTGACATCATACCCATAATCACATAGTTTGAATCTGGAAACTCATGTCCTTTATTTCTGTTGGGAATGAAGTTTTTGGTGTCACAAAAAAAAGAATTAATGTTGGAACAAATGATCTCTCGGCAAGGTGAGCTTTACTTTCTGCAGAAAGGGTGCTACTCGAAGCTGTCCAACCATGAGAGCACACCAAAGGAGACAGAGTTATTTATAACCTGACATGTCTACCCTACTGCTGTGTCCAGTTTCCATTGGCTGGAATAGGACATCACATTTTACACTTTACCCGATTGGCTATTAGTTTAAAACTTTTTTAATTGGGTAAGGGTAACAGAACAAAGAAAGAAAAGGAAGTTGCCCAGGGATAGTTAAGGAGGCATCTATCTGGCTGGGACTTGTCTAGTTCTGTCCAGGCATGCCAGAGTAAGCTAGGACGGCTGATTTGGAGTGTGTGCGCGTGTGTGTGTGTGTATGTATACATGCACACACACACTAATAGTGCATAGTAATCTTATAGTAAGAAATTGTGACTTTTTATAATCTTTGAAGAACTTTCCCATTTCTCACAATTCTGAGAAATTTTTTATATAATTTATTGAATAATTTCCTGCACACCATATTTTTCCCCATTCTAATTTTGAAACTCCTATTATTCATGGTTGGGCCTTTTTGCTTGATTTCTTTAATTTTCTTCCTTTTT
>NW_016817985.1:0-254 GCF_001698545.2 Rhinopithecus bieti | reverse complement strand
GAGACGGAGTTTCACTCTTGTTGCCTAGGCTGGAGTGCAATGCTACGATCTCAGCTCACTGCAACCTCTGCCTCCTGGGTTCAAGCAATTATCCTGCCTCAGCCTCCTGAGTAGCTGGGATTACTGGCACCTGCCACTACGCCTGGCTAATTTTTGTATTTTTAGTAGAGACGGGCCTTCACTATGTTGGCCAGGCTGGTCCTGACCTCCTGAACTCAGGTGATCCACCCGCCTCAGCCTCCCAAAGTGCTGAG
>NW_016817984.1:0-1075 GCF_001698545.2 Rhinopithecus bieti | reverse complement strand
TGCTTATGATTTAAAATATAATATTTACTCTGGAAGTTTTTACTTTTTTTGTTACCAGCTCATGTTATTTCTTGAGTTTTCTTTTTCACCTACCATCCTTGTATTTCTTACAATTGGCTTCTGAAAATATCTATTTCTTCTTTTTAACCAAATAGCTCAAAGCTGGGGTAGCTTGCCTCCCAGGAAACATCCGGCAATATTTGGAGAAATGTTTTGTTGTCACAACTCCAGGGAGAGTGATGCTACTGGCACCTAGTGGGTGGAGGCCAGGGATACTGCTCAATATCCTACTGTGTACATGACCGCCCCCACAGCCCAGAATTTTCCAGTCCAGCATATCAGTAGTACTAAGGTTGAGAAATTCTTGTTTAAACATACACTGCACAGTCTCCTTAGCAGTCTAGATTTCTCTACGTTCCAAAAATTTTATTGAATTTATTCTCCTTTCTGACCACAAAATTCCCGCTTTTTCTCTCCTCTTTCTTGTTTTCATATTTCTCAGATTAACAATTCTGACTATGATTTGAATGAGGGCATTGCCTTTGGAACCATTCAGTTACCACATCACTAGATCTTCAATAATTAAGTTCTGATCATTATGTATTTTCATTTCTCTGTGGAGAACTGGAGGAATCTTGTAATTAATTAGCAACCATGTGTAGTACAGCATTAACATTTGCTAGAAATGAGTGAGCTCTTTCAGAACTCTCATTTTAAAAACACTTCCTTAGTGTTTTCCAATGCGTTTTCTTTGGAGTACAGACATGCAAGATACTCTGCAAGGGAAGATCATGGTCTGATAGATCTGGAAAATGCTGACTCTTTGGTCCAAAGAAGCTCTGTGATATTTACCAATGAATCTGACAGGTCCTGAAGTACTAAAACCTGCTTAGTCTGGTTTTCTTCAGCTGTGTTTTTTTTTTTTTCTAATAAAAATTTTATTTTGTTTTAATCCCTTAAAATTCCTATTAACATCAGGAAACATTGATATAATCCTATTTGCTTTCACAAGATTCTAAATGTTCAAATCTCCTCAACAGAACGAGTAGAAGTACATATGCTCAAAGGATTAAAA
>NW_016817983.1:0-3071 GCF_001698545.2 Rhinopithecus bieti | reverse complement strand
TTATTTAATATAATTCTAATTTAATATTTATTCATTTAATATATATTCAAGGAAATGTAAATAAAAATGACAATGAAATACCACTCCACATCTATTAGAATGGCCAAACAAATTCAGAACACTGACAACATCAAATGCTGGTGAGGATGTGGAACAATACGAACTCTCATTCATTGCTGGTGGGAATGCAAAATGGTAAGCTACATGGTGGTTTCTTGTAATACTAAACATGCTCTTACCATATACTCCAGTAATCATGGTCCACAAGAACCTGCATACAGATATTTATGTCAACTTTATTCATAAACACCAAAACTTGGAAACAACCAAGATGTCATTTGGTAGGTGAATGGATAAGCTGTGGTACATGCAGGTAATAGAGTATTATTCAGTGCTAAAAAGAAATGAGCTATCAAGCCCTGAAAAACAGAGGAAACTGAAATGCACATAACTATGTGAAAAAAGTCAATATGAAAAGGCTACATACTGTGTGGTTCCAACTGTATGACATTCTGGAAAAGGCAAAACTATGGAGACAGTAAAAAGATCATGGTTACCAGGAATGATGGGGGAGAAAAGCATAAGCAAGTGGACTAACGAGGACTTTTAGGTCAGGGAAACTGCTCTGTACAATACTATAATGATGGACACATGTCATGGTACATTTGCTCAAAACCCACAGAATATACAGTAAAAGTAAACTCTAATGTAAACTATGGACTCTGGGTGATAATGATGTGTCAGTATAGGTTCATCATTTATAACAAATGTACCACTCCAATGGGTGGTAATAATGGGGTTATCCAGTGTTGATAATGGGGGTGACTAAGCATGTGCAGGGACAGAAAATATACAGGAAATCTCTATCTTCTACTCAATTTTGCTGTGAACCTAAAATAAACTCTATTTTAAAAAAAAGTTGGCTAGAAAATTCCAAAAGCAAAAAACAAAACAAGATAAAACAAACCTAAAATAAACATTTAAATGATAGACCTAAACTCATTTATGTTAATAATTACATTAAATGTTAATGAATTAAATGCTGCAATTAAAAAAGCAGATTATAGGACAGGCACAGTGGCTCACGCTTGTAATCCCAGCACTTTGGGAGGCCTAGGTGGGTGGATCACAAGGTCAGGAGTTTGAGACCAGCCTAGCCAACATGGTGAAACCCCATCTCTACTAAAAACACAAAAATTACCTGGGTGTGGTGGCGGGAGCCTGTAATCCCAGCTACTCAGGAGGCTGAGGCAGGAGAATTGCTTGAAACTGGAAAGCAGAGGTTGCAGTGAGCCGAGATCGTGCAACTGCACTCCAGCCTGGGTAATAAGAGCTAAACTATGTCTCAAAAAAAAAAAGTGAAAAAGAAAACCCAGATTTTATCAGAATTGATTTTTGTAAAAAGCAAGGTCCAATCATATGCTGTGTCCAAGACATATACTTTACATATAAAAACATAGATAGAATCAAAGTAAATAGCTAGAAAATTATATACCATGCAAACTGTAAACCTAAGAAAGTTGGGGGCCAGGTGCAGTGGCTCACGGATGCAATCCTAGCACTTCTGGAGGCCAAGGTGGGAGAGTTGCTTGAGCCCAGGGTTTCAAAACCAGTCTAAGCAACACAGTGAGACCCTATCTCTATAGGAGAAAAAAAAAAGAGCTGGGCATGGTGGTGCATGCCTGTAGTCCCAGCTACTTGGGAGGCTGAGGAAGGAGGATCGCTTGAGCCCAGGAGTTCAAGGGTGCAGTGAGCTGTCATTGTGCCACAGTACTTCAGCCTGGGTGACACAGCGAGATGCTGTCTCTAAAAAATAAATGAATAAATAAGAAGAAAGTTGGTGGCCGGGCGCGGTGGCTCATGTTTGTAATCCCAGCACTTTGGGAGGCGGAGGCGGGCAGATCACGAGGTCAGGAGACCAAGACCATCCTGGCTAACACGGTGAAACCTCATCTCTACTAAAAATACAAAAAATTAGCCAGGCATGGCGGCATGCGCCTGCAGTCCTAGCTACTCGGGAGGCTGAGGTGGGAGAATGGCGTGAACCCAGGTGGCAGAGCTTGCAGTGAGCCGAGATGGCACCACTGCACTCCAGCCTGGGCAACAGAGCGTGACTTCATCCCCCACCACCAAAAAAAAAAAGTAAAGAAAAGAAAATAAAGTTGGTGTGACTGACTATTTTAATATAAGTTTAAGACAATGAGGTAAGAAGAAAGAAATTTCTTACTAGTTAGCTGGGCACAGTGGTTCACACCTGTAATCCCAGCATTTTGGGAGGCCAAGGCAGGCGAATCACTTGAGGTCAGGAGTTCAAGACTAGCCTGCCCAACATGGGGAAACCCCGTCTCTACTAAAAACACACAAAAAATTAGCTGGGCGTGAGGATGTGCTGCCTGTAATCCCAACTATTCAGGAGGCTGAGGCAGGAGAATCACTTAAACCTGGGAGGCGGAGATTGCAGTGAGCTGAGATTGTGCCACTGCACTTCACCCTGGGGCGATAGAGTGAGACTCTGTCTCCAAAACAAAAAACATACTGCTGAAAGGGTCAATTAAAAGAGAAGATATAATCATGTGTGTGTGATTAAACCTGAAATTACATGAAACAAAAACAACAGAATTAAAGCGAGAAAAAAAAATTCTGTCTGGGCATGGTAGCTCACGCCTGTAATCCCAGTACTTTGGGAGGCCGAGTTGGGTGTATCACTTGAGGTCAGGAGTTCAAGACAAGCCTGGCCAACATGGTGAAACCCTGTCTCTACTAAAAATACAAAATTTAGCCAAGTATGGTGACGTGGGCCTGTAATCCCAGCTACTTGGGAGGCTGAGGCAGGAGAATTGCTTGAACCTGGCATGCAGATGTTGCAGTGAGCTGAGATTGCATCACTGCACTCCAGCCTGGGCAACAGAGTGAGACACCATCTCAAAAAAAAAAAAAAAAAAAAAAAACTACATAGTTGAAGATTGATAGAACTAGCCAAAAATTAGTAGAAATACAGATCTAAAACATGATCAACTATCTTCAGCTAGTTAATATTTATAGAGTGATACATTTAATAATTGCTGAATACA
>NW_016817982.1:0-1069 GCF_001698545.2 Rhinopithecus bieti | reverse complement strand
GCTCAGATAAAAACTAGAAAGAATCTTTCTGAGAAAATTCCTTGTGATGTTTGAATTCCTCTCACAGAGTTAGCACCTTTCTTTCCATAGTGCAGTGTGCTAACACTATTCGAGGAATCTGCGAAGGGATATTTGGAAGGGCATTGAGGCCTATAGTGAAAAAAGAATTATCCTCAGATAAAAACTAGAAAGAAGTTTTCTGAGAGACGGCTTTGTGATTTGTGAATTCATCTCACAGAGTTACTTGATTTTCTTCATGGAGCAGTTTGGTAGCACTGTTTTGGGATATCTGAGAGAGGATATTTTGGATCACATTGAAGCCTATGGTGACAAAGGAAATATCCTCAGACAAAATTAGAAAGAGTTTTTCTGAGAAACTGCTTTGTGATTTGTGAATCCACCTCACAGAGTTACACCTTTCTTTACATGGAACAGATTGATAACACTGCTTTCGTGGAATCTGAAATGAGATATTTGGGAGCACATTGAGGCCTACAGTGAAAAACAATATAGCCTCAGATAAAAACTACAAAGAATCTGTCTCAAAAACTGCCCTGTGATATGTGAATTCATCATACAGATTTACACAATTCATTTATTTGAGCAGTTTGATAACCCTGTTTTCATGGAATCTGCAATAGGATATTTGGGAGTGCATTTAAGAATATGGTGACAAAGAAAATATCCTCAGACATAAACTAAAAGAAGCTTTCTGAGAAACTGTTTTGTCATATATGAATTAATCTCACAGAGTTACATCTTTGTTTTCATGGAGCAGTTTGCTAACACTGTTTTCGTGGAATCTGCAAAGAGATATTTGGGAGTGATGTGAGAACAATCATAATAAAGTAAATCTCCTCAGACAATAACCAAAAAGAAGATTTCTGAGAAACTGATTTATGATGTGTGAATTCATCTCACAGATTGACACCTTTCTTTAAATGGAGCAGTTTGCCAACACTGTTTTCATGGAATCTGCAAAGGGATATTTGCGAGCGCATTGAAAACTATGGTGACAAAGGAAATATCCTCAATTAAAACCAAAAGAAGCTTTGTGTGAAATTACAGT
>NW_016817981.1:0-744 GCF_001698545.2 Rhinopithecus bieti | reverse complement strand
AGTTACACTTTCCTTCTCTTTGATCCGTTTGCTAACAGTGTTTTCTTGAAATCTGCATTGGGATATTTCTTAGTGCAATGAGGCTTATAGTGACAAAGGGAATATCCTCAGATAAAAACTGGAAAGAAGCATTCTGAGAAACTGCATTGTGACATGTGAATGCAACTCATAGAGTTTCACTTTCCTTTCCATTGATCCGCTTGCTAACAGTGTTTTATTTAAATCTGCTTTGGGATACTTCCTAGTGAAATGAGGCTTACGGTGACAACGGAAATATCCTCAAATAAAAACTAAAACGTAACTTTCTAATATACTTTCCAGTTTTTTTCTGAGGATATTTTATTTTTCACCATAGCCCTCCCTATACTCTAGAATGTCTCTGGGTAGCTTTTTCTCAAAAAGGGATTTCGGAATCCTCTGAGAGAAGAAAAGTATATTTCTGTGAGTGGAATGCACACGTCACAAAGCAGCTCTTCAGAAAGCTTCTCTCCAGTTTCTATCTGAAGACGTTTGTTTTCTCACCGTAAGCCTCAAGGTGCTCCTGAATATCCCTTTGCAGACTAAACAAAGACTGTGTTATGATACTGTGTTATGATACTGCTCAATGAAAAGAGAAGCTTAACTGTGTGAATGGAATTCACGTGACACAGAGCAGTTTCACAGAAAGCTTCCTTCTGCTTTCTATCTGAGGTTATTTTTTTTTTCAGGACATTCTAAAGAGCGTTTCCAAATGTCCTTTCTCAG
>NW_016817980.1:0-222 GCF_001698545.2 Rhinopithecus bieti | reverse complement strand
TGTCTTTCTTTCTTTCTTTTCTGTCTTTCTTTCTGTGTGTCTGTCTTTCTGATTTCTGTCTATGTCTTTCTGTCTGTCTTTCTTTCTGTCTGTCTGTCTTTCTGTCTTTCTGTCCGTCTTTCTGTCTGTCTGTCTGTCTTTCTGTCTTTCTGTCGTTCTGTCTTTCTGTCTGTTTTTCTGTCTTTCTGTCTTTCTGTCTTTCTTTCTTTCTGTCTGTCTGTC
>NW_016817979.1:0-2070 GCF_001698545.2 Rhinopithecus bieti | reverse complement strand
CAGCTTGAAATCACTGTTTCTGGGGAACCTGAGAAAGGACATTTGGGAATACTCTTAAAATATGCTGAAAAAGAAATACCCTCCAATAAAAACCAGAAGGAAACTTTCTGTGAAACTGCTCTAGGTCACGTGAAGTTCACTCACACAGTTAAGCTTCTGTTTTCATTGAACAGTATTCTAACACTGTTTTTGTTTTGTCTGCAAAGTGATACTCGGGAGAGGTTGGAGGCTTATGGTGAAAACGGAAATATCTTCAGATAGAAACTGGAGAGAAGACTTCCAAGGACCTGCTTTGTGACGTTTGCATTCCACTCACAGAGTTATACTTTTCTTCTCATAAAGGATTGGGGAATCCCACTTGGAGGAAATGCTACCAGGGGACATTCAGGAGTATATGGACAGCGATGGTGAAAAGACATATCCCCAGTCAAAAATTGGAAAGAAGCTCCCTGTGAAACTTCTTTTTGACAGATATGTCTATTCATCTCACATAGATAAAACTTTCTTTCTATTATGCAGTTTTGAAACTGTGTCATGGACGGATTCATGAAGGGACATTCGGGAGCACATTCAGGCCTGTAGTGTAATAGGAGATATCTTCAGATAAAAACTGGATGGAAACATTCTGAGAAACCGTTTTGTCATGTGTGCACTCCACTCAGGGAGCTATACCTCTTTTCTCATAAGACAGGGTTTGAACACTGTTTCTGTAAAATTGAAAAAGTGATATTTTGCAGTGCTATGAACACTATGGTAAAAACTGAAATATCCACATATAAAACCCAGAAAGAGGCATTCCAAGAAACTGCTGCCTGACGTGTGCATTCAATTAAGAGAATTAAAGCTTACACTACGTGGTCCAGTTTGGAAACTCTGTCTTTGAGGAATCTGTGAAGGGATTTTAAGTGGCGCCCAGAGGCTTGTGGTGAGAAAGAAAACGTCTTCCAATGAAAACTGGAAAGAAGCTTTTGGAGCAACTGCTTTCTGATGTGTGCATTCATCTCATAGATTTAAATCATTCTTTGGATTAAGCAGTTTGAGATCACTGTTTCTGTGGAACCTGAGAAAGGACATTTGGGAAAGCTCTTAGGAATATGCTGAAAAAGATATACCCTCTGATAAAAACCAGAAGGAAACTTTCTGTGAAACTGCCCAAGGACATGTGAAGTCCATTCACACAGTTAAGCTTCTGTTTTCATTGAGCAGTATTCTAACATGTTTTTGTTTAGTCAGCTAAGGGATACTCAGGAACACTTTGAGCCTTACAGTGAAAACGGAAATATCTTCAGATATAACATGGAGAGAAGATTTCCGAGGATCTCCTTTATGACGTGTGCATTCCACTCACAGAGTTATACTTTTCTTCTCATAGAGGATTGGGGAATCCCGCTTGTAGAAAACGGTGCCTGGGGACATTCAGGAGAATATGGATGGCTATGGTGAAAAAGAATATTTCCTCAGACAAAAACTGGAAATGAACTTTCTGTGAAACTGCTTTCTGATAGATCTATGTATTCATCTCTCATAGCTAAAACTTTCTTTCTCTTACACAGTTTTGTAACTGCGTCATGGACGGATTCGCGAAGGGCCATTTGGGAGCACATTCAGGCTTGTGAGGAGATAAGAGGTATCTTCTGATAAAAACTGGAGGGAAGCTGTCTGAGAAACTGCTTTGTGATGTGTGCATTCCACTCAGGGATTTACACCTCTTTTCTCCTAAGGCAGTGTTTGAACACTGTTCTTACAAAACAGAAAAGTGATATTTTGCAGCTCATTGAAGACTATGGTGAAAAGTGAAATATGGAAATAAAACCCAGCAAGAAGCATTCCAAGAAACTGCTCTCTGATGTGTGCATTCATTTCAGATCGTTAAAGCTTGCACTATGTTGCCCAGTTTGGAAACTCTGTCTTTGAGGAATCTGTGAAGGGATATTAAGTGGCGCCTGGAGGCTTGTGGTTAGAAAGGAAACGTCTTCCAATGAAAACTGGAGAGAAGATTTCAGAGCAACTGCTTTGTGATGTGTTTATTCATCTCATAGAGTTAAATCATTCTTTGGATTGAGCAGTTTG
>NW_016817978.1:0-741 GCF_001698545.2 Rhinopithecus bieti | reverse complement strand
CATGGAGAACCTCTGCTAGGGCAGTGCAGAAGGGAAATGTGGGGTCAGAGCCCACCCCACAGAGTCCCTCCTGGGGCACTGCCTAGTGGACCTGTGAGGAGGACAACTGTCCTCCAGACCCCAGAATGGTAGATCCACTGACAGCTTGCACCATGTGCCTGGAAAAGCTGCAGACACTCAATGCCAGCTCATGAAAGCAGCCGGGAGGAAGGCTGTACCCTGCAAAGCCACAGGGGTGGAGCTGCCCAAGACCATGGGAACCCAACTCTTGCATCAGTGTGACCTGGATGCGAGACACGGAGTCAAAGGAAATAATTTTGGAGCTCAAAATTTGACTGTCCCGGCCGGGTGCGGTGGCTCAAGCCTGTAATCCCAGCACTTTGGGAGGCTGAGACAGGCGGATCACGAGGTCAGGAGATCGAGACCATCCTGGCTAACACCGTGAAACCCCGTCTCTACTAAAAAAAATACAAAAAAAAAATTAGCCAGGCATGGCACCTGTAGTCCCAGCTACTCAGGAGGCTGAGGCAGGAGAATGGCATGAACCCGGGAGGCAGAGCTTGCAGCGGGCTGAGATCTGGCCACTGCACTCCAGCCTGGGTGACAGAGCGAGACTCCATCTCAAAAAAAAAAAAAAAATTTGTCCCACTGGATTTCGGACTTGCACGGGCCTTGTAACCTCTTTGTTTTGGTCAATTTCTCCCATTTGGAACAGCTGTATTTACCCAATACCTGTACCCT
>NW_016817977.1:87351-87730 GCF_001698545.2 Rhinopithecus bieti | reverse complement strand
TTTTGGAAGGCAACAAAGAAGAGTTTTCATGGGCTTTGGAGTTTGACATCCCTGGCCTGCAGTCCCAGTGCCTCCACTTAAAAGTTTAAGCCTAACACAAGTTACTTAACGTCCCTGAAATTCAGTTTCCCTCTCTGCAAAATAGGATACAACGGCTATCTCAACAGTGTTGCTCAGAAGCTTAAATGAGATAACAGATAGAAAGTTCCTGGCACAAAGGAGGCAGGCAGCCAAAGGCAGCTATTATTGTTTCAGCTGAAAGCTTTATCTCCAAACCTTCAAGCTTTTAAGGTTTATGTGTTAAAATTTAAAAATGTGGTCTCATTGGAGCCATCAGTTGGAACACACTCACACACATGAGGCCAGAGATAGGATGTCC
>NW_016817977.1:84980-87068 GCF_001698545.2 Rhinopithecus bieti | reverse complement strand
ATATATATATATATATATATACAATTTAAAAAGTCAAAAACATAGATAATAGGAATAAAGGAGTGATAATTAAATTGTTCTAAAGACTGCAGTTGGTCTAATGAACTGGGTCATCTGCAGAATGCATTTTGGACTGCTTGTTTGGAAGGCAGCAAAGAAGAGTTTTCATGGGCTTTGGTGTTTGACATCCCTGGCCTGCAGTCTCAGTGCCTCCACTTACAAGTTGTGAAGCCTAACACAAGTTACATAACATCCCTGAAATTCAGTTTCCCTGTCTGCAAAATGGGATACAATGGCTGTCTCAACAGGGTTACTGAGAAGCTTAAAAGAGATAACAGATAGAAAGTTCCTGGCACAAAGGAGGCAGGCAGCCAAAGGCAGCTATTATTGTTTCAGCTGAAAGCTTTATCTCCAAACCTTCAAGCCTTTAAGGTTTATTTTTTGAAATTAGAAAATGTGATCTCATTAGAGCCATCAGTTGGAACACACTCATACACATGAGGCCAGAGATAGGATATCCTGTATCCAACTGGAGCCAGGTTGCTAATATTCCCCCCATCCCTGCATGAAGAGTCCCTTGCTTTGTTCTAGTAGCCCAACCCTGGCCACTTTACACAATCCATTTCCCGTGATTATTTTTGTCAGAGCTCTGAGACCTATTCTTGGTCTTATGTGATTCCACTCCTACCAAGTCCAGCTGCAAATACCTAATTTGGTGATGAAGCCAATTTAAACACTGAACAAGAGTCTTCTGGGAGGCAAGAGTCAGATGTCACGGGACAGGGGAGCAGAAGCAAAAGTCTGAAGGAAACCTAAGAGCTACTGCCAGCATCACCCCTGAGTACGCAAGGTGAGCAACCTGCCTTCTCCATACATCCACACTTTCCACCTTCCACCACCACTATCCCACTGTTCCATCCACAGTCCACAATCCTGAGATGGAAGGTGCTTCATCTCCAAATTTGTATTGTTTACTCCAAGGAACTCTAGATCTTGGGGTTGTAAATAAGAGGGTGGAAAGGAGCAAGTGAAGTACCTTGGCAGACTGAAGATGAAGCCAACAGCAGCTGAAGGGCATCAGACTGTTTACTTGCTTCTAAACATCAGGAGTCAAGAACAAGCCCCACAGGAGCCTTCTAGCCACACTATACATAAAGGAAGTAATACCTGCTCTCTAAGTCAGGGAAAAATGGAGCAGGTTTTCCAGCCACTGCCTTCACGGCCATTCACTTTGGACAACCCTGCATGCCGTTTCCATGGAGTTGCTCCTTCTCTGGAGCCAGTGATGCCAAATCCAGCAAAGGAGAAGTCCCCTGAAGAGCTCACAGAAGGGCAACCTAGCAACCTGTCCTTGAGCCAGGAAATGAAAGAGCTATATCAGCAACAGAGAGCTGTGGTTTGGGCGTTAGGTTAAATGGGGTTTTATTTCTCACACTTCTTCGTCAAACATGGCTTGAAGAGGGAAGATGTTATGACATACCCATTTGAAAATCTGCAAAGCTGTGGACTCAGAAGAATGTACGGAGTCCAGATTCTTTGCATACAATTCCAGGAAGGACCGCGGGTAGGAACCTGTGCTGTGGAGTTACATTTCATGACAGATATGCCATGGACAGATACACTGATGACAGGCCCATTTACTCATAACCTTCAGCATCACATGGTGGTGTTTAGAACAGTGGTTCACGAATCTCTCTACACCTCAGAATCAACTACAGGGCTGGTTAAAACTACAATCACACTCTTCACCTCTAGTCCTACTACATCAAAATCCCCCAGGGGTAAGGCCCAATAAGCTACATTTATAACAAGCTCTCCAAAATGGTTCTGAGGCAGCCCACCTTGTACTCACACTTTGGTTAATAGCATGAGTTCTGGATTCAGAGATTCGGTTCAAATTTTGACTTCACCTTGTAATTTCAGACAAATCATTTTACCTCTCTGAGCCTTGCCTCCCTTGGGGTCACAAAGGGCTGTCGAAATTATGTTGCTTTTATAAAACAGGCAGCTTTTGTAGTATAAAAAAAGTATTAAAAAAAAAACTAACGAAAGAAGAGTGCCAAGAAGAGTTTCCTCTTCTGTACAATG
>NW_016817977.1:67914-81228 GCF_001698545.2 Rhinopithecus bieti | reverse complement strand
TTCAGACAGAGTCTCGCTCTGTCACCCAGGCTGGAGTGCAGTCGCACGATCTCGGCTCACTGCAACCTCCACCTCCTGGGTTCACACCATTCTCCTGCCTCAGTCTCCCAAGTAACTGGGATGACAGGTGCCCGCCATCATACCTGGCTAATTTTTTGTATTTTTAGTGGAGACGGGGTTTCACCGTGTTAGCCAGGATGATCTTGATCTCCTGACCTCGTGATCCACCCGCCTCGGCCTCCCAAAGTGCTGGGATTACAGGCGTGAGCCACCGCACCTGGCCTTGTATGCGTTTTCTCTTGTTAATCTGCCTTTCATGAGTTGATTTCTTAGCAAACCTTCACACAATTTGGTATAGCAGGAAGGGTCACCAAAGCCACTCCACTCTTCTGGAACCTGCAGTTAAGGGAATGCAGTCATCTGACAAGCTGGCAAAAGGGCAAGAATTTCTTACCAGTCAGGCCCCCAGGTTCTCTCTGTGTACAACCCAGTTGGACAGATGGTACAAAACAAATCTCTCTGTTTGTCTCCTCTACAAGGTTTCATGCCTAGGAGAAAAATATTTTTGTGTGACTAGTCTAGCTGTAGCGAATCTGGTACACCTTACACTACTTTGTGGTATGAATATTCATATTTTTGATCACTTTCATGCCAGAAACAGTGTACTCCTTTGACTTTGTCTTTCTGTGTTGTTCATAGAGAGGGTTACAGGATAAAGTTCCCTCTCCTCTTGATCTGTGTTCTTGAGAGCTTGATTTGTGAGCAAGAGGAAGCACTCTCTCTTGCTTGCCACCATCCAGGGGAAGTGATTTTTGGATCACAGCAGGTGTCTGGTCTAACAAATCTCTTCGCTGGGAAGTGGAGAGATTTTATTTTGTTCCAAATGTGCCAAGCTCTCTGCAGGATTTGTCGTAAGAAGTCCCGTCCATAAGGGGCTTTTGTCATCTCAAACTTTATTGCCTCAAGCAAGGATCACCAACCCATAATCCAGGTATCGGTACAGGTCCGTGGCCTGTTAGGAACTGGGCCATTTCAGCAGGAGGTGAACATAGGCGAGCAGCAGAAGCTTCATCTATATTTACATGCACTTTCCACTACTGGCATTACCGCCTTAGCTCTGCCTCCTCTCAAGTCAGCAGCATTAGAGTCTCATAGGAGCGAGAACCCTATGGTGAACTGCACGTGCGAGGGATCTTCAGTTGCACACTCCTTTTGGGAATCTAATGCCTGATGATATGTCACCCTCTCCCATCACTCTGAGATGGGACCGTCTAGTTGCAGGAAAACAAGCTCAGGGCTCCCACTGATTCCACATTATGGTTAGTTGTATACTTATTTCAATATATATCACAATGTAATAATAATAGAAATAAAGTGCGCAATTAATGTAATGCCCTTGAATCATCCCAATACCATTCCCCCAATGCCGGTCCGCGGAAAAATTGTCTTCCAAGACACTGCCAGAAACGTTGGGGACCGCTGGTCTAGCTAGTGAATGCTGGTAAACAGCAATCCCAGGAGTCATTTGTTGTCTTAGCCTATGTCTGGGAACAGGGGGAATCTTTGGGATTACTTCTTCTCTGAAGAGCCTATTGCATCCAGTCACTATTGAAATTCAGTACACTATTAAGAATTATAATTGCCAATGGCCAAAAAATCGACACCTTAAATTAACCTCTTCAATTTTATTAAAAGGATTTTAGAGATTTCTTATTCTAACAGATTGACAGAAAGGTTAAATGTATAAAAAGACACATAATGGTGTGACAGCTAGCCTTAAAACTCTTCTTGACAAAAGTAAAGAGCAAAAAAATCTGACCTAAAGAAAGTTAAATTCCTGTGTCTGCTCAAACTGCCCCTGTGAGAATAAAAACAAAGGCCACTTCACCTTGCGGCCTTTGAGTTCAAATTCTGAGCTTTCACCTCGACATCATGGGTTGCATTCCTGATCAGGAAACCATCCCTTCATGGTTTAATGTTTGTGTGACTTTTGGTGAGTACCAATTTCTTATTGACCCTTTTCCCTTCCCTGGATGTCTTTTGATTTCCTGTCTTCCATCTGCGACGGGAGCACGTGAGGCTCTTTGGCCATTGTGTGTAGATAGCTGAGAATCTAAAACCTTAGAAAAGTTAGCGGGCCAAATATGTGGTTGTATCTTCCAGGGGTGGAAGAATGCCTGGAATGTATAGCTTGCCATAGTTGAGGGTGGGCAGGGTTGAGTACAGCCTGCTCTCTCAGCACAACTGTGCCTGAAATGTGGGCGGTATGGAGAGCTGGAGACTCAGACAAAAACAGGTGGAGGAACGGCGCACTTCCCTAGCCCCTGTTTTGTCCCACACCACAGCCCAGGTTCTTGCTGCAGAGGGAGCCCATCTGAGCCTTGGATCCAGGCTGCTTCTGGGAACCTGAAGTCCCCCAGGACACAGTGGTGCCTTGGGGACTTTTGAAGGAAGCAAGTGGCCAAGGGTATGAAAGTCATGAGAAACCCTAGCTTAACCACTTGGTGACCGTGCACAGTCAAGAATTTCACCATGATGAGGTATAGGAAGGAACCTAATTAATATCCAGGGAAGCCACCCACAGGAAGGAATTTCTTTCCCAGAAAGCTAGTATGATTTAATATTAGAAAATCTATAAACATGATTTATATGAATAAACCAAGAAATGTTTTTTAAAATGTAAATCTCAAAGGTTGCTAAAATGGCATGTGTGAATATTTGGTATCTCTTACTTTACCTAAAATGCCTAGAAAAGAAAAGATGCTACTGACCTCAAACAAAAGCCCAACACCATGTTTGAGGATGAAATGTTACTGTCATTCCTATGAGGGTCAAGAAGGTGACAAAAAAGCTTTCTATCAGCGGTATGATTTCAAAGTCTTGATGAATACTGGGCATTGGACTTTTAAAAGGCTTAACCACTGAAAAGGGGCTAAGTGTTTTCAACTGATCTGATTCTCTTGCAAATGATTAAATATCTAGAACAGTTTTCTCAGGACAACTTTACACTTCTAAAAATTAGTAGGAACCCCAAAATCTTTTCTGTAAGTTTTATCTGCCAATATTTACTTCAAAATTATTAGAACAGAAATTTTGATGAATTTATCTTAAAATCTACGTTAAAGTAGTACTTAAAAACCTATCACGACTGGGCGCGGCGGCTCACACCTGTAATCCCAGCATTTTGGGAGGCCGAGGCGAGTCATGAGGATCACGAGGTTCAGGAAATCGAGACCTTCCTGGTTAACACGGTGAAACCTCGTTTCTACTAAAACACGAAAATTAGCCAGGCGTTGTGGCGGGCACCTGTAGTTCCAGTTACTCGGGAGGCTGGGGCAGGAGAATGGTGTGAACCCGGGAGGATGAGGTTGCAGTGAGCCGAGATCACACCTCTGCACTGCAGCCTGGGGGACAAGGCGAGACTCCATCTCAAAACAAACAAAAAACAAAACAAAACAAAACAAAACAAACCTATCACCTCATGTTAACATAAATTACAAACGCATATGAAAATATTTTTTCTAAAGCCGTAGAGTGGTGATCGACTTCTTTTTTTTTTTTTTTTTTTTTTTTTTGAGACAGAGTCTCTGTCGCCCAGGCTGGAGTGCAATGGCCGGATCTCAGCTCACTGCAAGCTCCGCCTCCCAGGTTTACGCCATTCTCCTGCCTCAGCCTCCCGAGTAGCTGGGGCTACAGGCGCCCGCCACCTCGCCCGGCTAGTTTTTTGTATTTTTTAGTAGAGATGGGGTTTCACCGTGTTAGCCAGGATGGTCTCGATCTCCTGACCTCGTGATCCGCCCGTCTCGGCCTCCCAAAGTGCTGGGATTACAGGCTTGAGTCACCGCGCCCGGCCGACTTTCTTTTAGATAATTGAAAATCCCTTAGACTTCTTACCTAGGAAAAGTCAGCTGGATTCTTGTAACTGCTTCTGGACGTGATCTGTTGCCACATCACACACAATGAAAGTCAGGAAAATCCCACTGTACATGCGAGAGAGCATGAGAGTGAAAAAGGAAACTATGAGTAAAACGAAAACGTTCCCATAAACGAAAACCTAGAAAAATAACTAATAAAAGTGACCGTTTAGGAAACTGAAGAAATGCTCCACGACTGGAAAATCCACCACGTTCTCTCGGAGCAAACTGCGCTATAGATATATGAGAGCTGACAATGTTTGGTTCACGGAAAAGAATGCACAAAAAATGGGTAGGACACCACACGCCACCTGTCCCCACCCCCGGCTCCAAATTGGAAGTCGCTTTTGGCCAGTGACTCTGGCTCAGAGACTGTAATTCCGTCATTGGCTGAGCCAGTGGAGACTGGTGTGTGAACAAAAGTTCCCTGAAAAGGAATTTGGAGGACAGAGCTCTTGTTGTGCCAGTGAACACTTGGTAATCCCTGGAGAGGCTGCCTTGGGCATGAAACCAATTACACTGAAGGGAGTGGTAGGGTTTGATAGTAAACTTTCCCTCCGAACTTCCTAATAAAGCCCATTTATGCAAACGAAGGATTGAAATTCCTGAGTTCTGATTGGCCTGCACAGCTGAGCTCTGATTGGCCAATGCCACTGAGCCCTGATTGGTTGATAGAGCCTAGCTCTGATTGTCTGGTTCTGGTATGCTCTGGCAAAGCCTCAATGTTGAAAAATATTTGTCCAGGTATATTACATGGGCTCAGGGAGAAAAAGGCATATTTAAGCCTCTGTATTCAAACACTATCTGTAAGCTTTGGGAAAAGTGTAAGAACAAGCCAGACATGAATTATGAAGCCAGGGGATGTGCTTTTAGATCTTATTACCGTAAGGAAATTTTTGAAAAGGCTGAAGGACAGAGGCTTGTATATCAGTGCAAGGATATGCCCTCAAACAGATTGGTCATAGATGATGACAAATGCCAGACTTGTAATGAAGGTTTAGCAGCAGCTTCTGATGCAAGTCATTAGAACGAGTGTCACTGTCTGCAGAGAGTGTCCTGAAAGCAGCAACTTCTGTCCTTGGTGGAAATAACTCATGTCCTATAAACTGCTCCAGAGCAGAGAAGGTTGTACCTGGAGTTGTGAATATCATTTCCCCTGGTCACCATGCTTCCTCCAGGTCTCCTACTACTACCAAATCTGTATCAGCAACAGCAGCAGCTCCAAGGACAGTACGTGGGGCAATGCAAGTACCTGCAGTCATGACATCAGAAAATTTCAACTATGGCAGTTGAGTCAGTTATTGCCGGTGCACCATTAATAACCACCACTAGTCCAATAGAAGCAGCCTCACCAAAGGTAATCATTCAGGCAAACCCTACTGGGATGCCAGCTTCTACTGAAAACGGAGACAAAATCACCATCCAGTCTGCCAAACTCATTACCATCCCTGCTACACATCCAAGTCTGCACAGTGTAAGTAGCAGACGAAGTCAATTCTGACTAAGTCATTAACATCGTTGGAAACCCCCTGGCTGTGAGAGCACTTACCACTGTTTCAATAGTGCATGGTACACCTTTAATGGGACTATCACTGCCTACTCAACAGGCATCTGGCCAGACTTTTCTTGAAGTTATCAGTGCAGTCATAAAAGGTTAAATCAGAAGCAGTGGAAAACCAGTAGAAAGATGATGTGGAGACTGCAGCTGGTAGAAGAGAAACCAGCAGATGACATAAGACAGTGACCCAAGTAGCGGTTGTCAGTGAGCCTTCTGCTATTGCCCTTCGAGTAACTAACTATAAGAACAGAAAGACTGTTGACATGTGAAAAATAAAATGACAGCCCCACCATGGGCTTCAGACTGTGAGTGGTAGTACTAACATAAACACTTGCAAGGGAAGTCATCGAGAAAAGTCAAAGAAGACTTTAAAACATTTTAATGCACATAAGAAAACAATGAAACTTACTGGAAATAAATTCCCTATCCCATGTGTCAGTGAGAAATGAACTAAATGCATTGAGATGCTGACAGAAACCTCCCGTTTACAGTAGGAAAACAACTGAACCCGTCAATAGGAAAAAGGATTTAAAGGGACCAGGCAGCACGCTACTATCTCAAGTTATGCTAAGATTTGAAGCACTGACATTCTGCAAGAGGTTATACAGCTTTCAGTGAGGAGGGGTTGGGATGGGTGATCTCATTGTTACATATAGCAACTTTTAATGCATTGTATATGGCATGTTAGCAAGTATTACTGTGTTCTCACACTACTCACTTAACTTGTGCTATGTGAATACTCTGCTAATACAGGTGTTTTTTAAAAAACTCTACAAATACTTTATTTTTTAGTGATGAAATTCTAATGATTTTACCACTAGATTCAAAATTAAAATGGGCTTATGGATATTGTTTTCTTAATTCAGTGGTGATTGGGACTTTCAAAGATGCTTTATCTAGGTTTCCTCTTAGGAAACCTAGAATGAGTCATGATTTTAAGCCCCTTATTAATTCTCTCAGTAATTAGTTGTCAAAAATGAAAATATTCATGAATGATGAGTACACAGAATACAGAAAACCTAGTGAAAAGCCTGAAAGAGAAAATAAACGAACAGCAGAGTTCTGTGGGAGTTCTATGCCAGTGCTACATTATCTGATTTTCCTCATAATTCACCAAGAAGAACCAGCGGAACTTCACGACCAAGGGGCTGCAGTTGGTGATGGTAACCTAGCGAATGACCTCAGTATCATTCAGGATGCAGCCAAAATCCAGCTCCATCGTCTCAAAGCTGAGGTTGGGGTAATGCACTCCTCCATGCAGGTCCAGGCTGTCTCTCTGAGGGTGTTCCACATACTTAATTGCTAGAATTTCTTCTGCCACCCAGTTGTTCAGATCCTTTCTGTAGGAGGGTTCAAACTTGATCAGCAGGGTTTTTTTTCTTCATCAATTTCCAGTTTTATAGGCCACAAAGATAATGGATGGAAATTACCAATTTTTCTACTATGCATTTTCACCCAATACAAGTATTTTAGAATGTGAATTGAAGAATGGATCCAAAAGCTTCAGAAAGTGGAAAGCACAAAAGAGAAAGATGAAAGAAAGAAAGAGAAAGAAAGAAAGAAAGAGAGAGAGAAAGAAAGAGAGGGAAAGAAAAGAAAGAAAGAGAGGGAAAAGAAAGAAAGAAAGAAAGAAAGAAAGAAAGAAAGAAAGAAAGAAAGAAAGAAAGAAAGAAAGAAGAAAATATCTACTGCAAATGAAAAAATATATATATCATATAACTTAAGTTGACTTAAAACAAAGACCTTAAACTAATTTTTAGGGTTTTTTTTCTTGAAATGCGCTAATGGCTTGTTTGTGTAAAGCTTTTCCATTAAAACAAAAAAAATTTTTTTAATTTTGTACATAACACAGTATTGTTGTAGAATTCACATGAAACATTTTATGTGGTAAAGTCAATTAGCTCCCTAATTGTGGACAAATTAACAGTTGGTTCCTGTTCTTTTGCTATAACATACTTGTGCCACCCACATAGCCCTGGCATCTGTGCAGACACATCAGTTTCAGTTCTACTGTCACTTGGAAGATCAGGTTCAGCATGAGTTTTTGTCAGGTAGCTCTAATACCTGGAGTTTTCTTTCTTTTCTTTTTTACTTGGTTGAAATTCAAGAGGAAAAGTACCAGTGTTCAGATTTGAACTATCATAGTTTGTATATTCAACAAACTATTTGAAGTATATTGTGTTTCGGTTTGCTCTTGTTTCAAAGTGTATCCAAGTAGGATTCCTGAAATACAGAAATGAAACTAGTAAATAAATGGCTGGTAAGTTTCCAAAATTAGGGAGATAAATGATTCACTAAACTTAGGAAGCACACCTGGACACATCATAGTAAAGCTACAGCATAATGATAAACAAAGATCATAATAGCATAAAATAGATACATTGCCTATAAAGGAGTACAAATTAGACAGCAGACATCTATACATCAACAAATGGAGGCCAAAAAGAAGCACTGAGGAAAAAATAGCTGTCATGCTAGAGTTGCATTCCTAGCCAAACATCGTTTAAGAAGTAAGCTGTGACAGACATGCAGGTAGACCACCCCGAACCCCCTTCAAGGACAGATTTGCTGCTTCAGCTGCTGGGACAGCAGTCGGATGCCAGTTATCAGCCATCAATTCTTTCAGGTAAGACCCGAGCTGCAGGAGCTGCCTTGCCCAAGGTCACGCACTTGCAGAGATTAACCACATCCAAGGACTGATTCAAGAGGAAGCACAAACATCTGGCTTGCTCTGCCCAAGGTGGAATAATTCTGATTGGCCATTTTACCTTCAAAACTCCTCTTGGGGCCGGGCGCGGTGGCTCAAGCCTGTAATCCCAGCACTTTGGGAGGCCAAGACAGGCGGATCACGAGGTCAGGAGATCGAGACCATTCTGGCTAACACAGTGAAACCCCGTCTCTACTAAAAAATACAAAAAACTAGCCGGGCGAGGTGGCGGGCGCCTGTAGTCCCAGCTACTCCGGAGGCTGAGGCAGGAGAATGGCATAAACCCGGGAGGCGGAGCTTGCAGTGAGCTGAGATCCGGCCACTGCACTCCAGCCCGGGCGACAAAGAAAGACTCCGTCTCAAAAAAAAAAAAAAACAAAGAACAAAAAACAAACAAAAAAACTCCTCTTGGGATCCAAAGAGGCTTTGGTTGGGCCTGCAGTATGGGTGCACTTCTCTCTGTGCCCACTCCTGCTTCCCTCCCTTCCATTCCTCAGGGGTTAATTCTAAGTACATGTCATGCACACTAAAATCCATCTCAGAGTCTGCTTCCTGTGGATCCCAATCTGAAAAGACATTTCTAACTAGAAAAGTATCAGTGTTTACTTACACCAGTGAACTTCCCCTTCAAAGAACGCAGGAAGAACATACTTTAGGCAGATGGAAAGTGATCACAAAAAGATAATCTGAGATGCAAGAAGGAATGGTAATGGGCTACATTAGCAAACATGAGTAACAAAAAATCAGAGAATGTGCAGAACCATTCTCATACTGACAAAGCTTATTTTGGTGACTAAAGAAACTAGATAAGACTAAATAAAGCTACTCTGCATCACTGAGATGATGGGAGAATCCAATGACAGCAGCTCACGCCCCTGGACACATATTTGAATGTCAAAGAACCAATCCTTTAATTAAGATGGATCACAAGTGGCTAACTGGGCCTAAATTCAAATGGAGCCAAGCAGCCATTTGCTGACTAGAGGTCACACGTGTACCCTGAGTTCCCAGAAAACTCACACCTCTGTTCAACTTTGAGGTTTCCAGAGCACACCAGAACCAGCCAATCAGAGCTAGGCTCTATCAACAAATCAGGGCTCAGCATCATTGACCAATCAGAGCTCAGCTGTGCAGGCCTATCAGAACTCAGTGATTTCAATCCTTCGTTTGCATAAATGGGCTTTATTAAGGACTTCAGAGGGAATGAACTTTAAACCCTACCACTCACTATTAAACCCTACCACTCCCTTCAATGCAATTGGTTTCACACCCAAGACAGCCTCTCCCAGGATTGCCAAGTATTCACTGGCACAAGTGCTCTGTCCTCCAAATTCCTTTTCAGAGAAATTTTGTTCACACTCCTGTCTCCACTGGCTCAACCAATGACAGAATTACAGTCTCTGAGCCACAGTCACTGGCCAAAAGTGTACGGAGGTGACCGAGGATGCCTCGGTTTGGATATGATTTGTTTGTCCCCACCCAAAAACATGTTGAAGTGTGATCCCCAATGCACCTGATGTGGGCAGATCATGAGGGGCAGATCTCTCATGACTGGCTTGGTGCCATTCTCCCAGTAGTGACTTAGCTCTCACTCTGGAGAGACTGGATTCATTCTCTCGACAATGCGTTAGTTTCCTCCCCTCTAGAGAGGGTTGTTACAAAGCCAGGACATCTCTTGGTTTCTCTTTACACCTGTCCTCTTCCCGTTTGATCTTATCTGCTATATTATGAGGCAGCACGGAAGCCTTCACAGGAGCCAGGGTCATATCCCAGTGTTTCCCAGCCTACAGAACCATCCACTATATAAATTGCTTTTCCTTATAAATTACCTAGCCTCGGGCATTCTGTTATAGTGACACAAAATAGTTCAAGACACAGAATGAACCAACAAGAGCCTATCTGGGCTGTTCCTGCTGGGCGTAGAGGAGGAAATTGGTGTGTTTGTATGCTGTTTGTTTGTTTGCTTACATGTTTTAATGATGGCGATTTGAGAATATTAATTCAGGGAATATATGGACATGCCCCTTGCCTCATCCATCCAATCAAGAGCAGGATTTGGTTGCTACAATTTCAAGTAGGATTTGTGTACCCCAATTTATAGAAAGGACTGTTTAGAATTTCATGTGTGTGTGCTTACCTCACTGGTTTTCTTACCATATTATACCTTTTTAGGTAAAAAAGACTTTTTTTCCCCATCATAATCTGGGACCATTTTACTAACTTCATTGTATTGTCAGGAGAATTTGCTATACCTGAACGGTCTGACAGGGAGTAACCTTGCCAAGACTGGCCATTTTGAATGGCACGTCATTGGTGTGCTCAGTTACTTCCATTACACTTAATACTCAAGTTTGTAAGTCCTGTCTGGTTCAATTGCTACAACTTATTCTGAGGTAGACATGTTTGGGAAATGTTTTGCATGTAATATCATAAATCCTTTGAATGTTGAAATGTTTACATTTTATCGATATATTTTCCTCCCTAAGAAGGTTGCCTTGAGAATTAATTTTTTAAAGAATTTAGGAATTTTAAAATACTGTAGCTGTTATGTCTATTTGCAGATTCTAACATTTACAGCATTTTTTTAAAAGCATCTAAGTATTGTTAAGAATGCAGTTTTAATCTTGGTAAATGTGGAGTATTTGTATTTTTTTTTAATCAAAGCTCCTTTTTGTGTTGTCTGCTTGGAGACTGTGGCTTTGTCATTGTTCCTTATCCCCATTCACTGAAGGGGTTGATCAGAACTGAGGACAGGAACCAAACAGCCGGGTCCTTTTATGCCCAGGAGCCTTCGGCTGCCACGTCAGGGAGATCCTGCTCAAGCCAGGGTGGCTTAGCCCAGGATAACAGTAGATTCTGAAATGGGTGAGAAATGGTTCACACGGGGCCACAGTCATTCCTCTGGCATAATGGACTTGAGCTCTGGAGGTCAGGCTCTCTTCAAGGAGCACGAGA
Organism: Rhinopithecus bieti; assembly: GCF_001698545.2. Taxonomy (NCBI): domain Eukaryota; kingdom Metazoa; phylum Chordata; class Mammalia; order Primates; family Cercopithecidae; genus Rhinopithecus; species Rhinopithecus bieti. Next base: position 70,094 of record NW_016817977.1, on the reverse strand, counting down.
TGAAATTGCCTCTTTGGGAGTTTTCAGTGACACCCTTCAAAGTGCTCATGGTGTGACATGGATCAGCTGAGGTGGGGAGCGGATGAGCTTTCTGGCCTGTGGGGCATCTATCTGTGTAACTTTTTCTGAGGGGGCAAGTAGGCGGGTGTTTAGGTCGGCCAACACCCTCTGTGACTGGTTGATAAGATTGCCAAGCAACAGGACCATCCAATCACCTTGAACGCTGTGTTGTGTGTCACTTCATCCAATCAGACCTCAAGTTGGCCCGTGATGTCAATCATGTGGTGACTACAAAAAGCCCTCCCTCTGGTGATCAACAGCCATTGTCTGTTCCTCCTATCTACTGGCAGCTGCCTCCAAGATGGCTGAGCCTTCCTCTGAGATGACCTCCGACGAATGCATGAGCACCAAGGAGCCCAAAGCGGCCAATGCCACCACAGCCCACGAGCAGAAGAACGGGCGCTGCCACCCCAACCACCGCAGGGACAACTTCACTGCCCATTTTCCCCGGGTGCTGAAGCTGGTTCACGAGGGCTTCAGCCTTTCCCGCGAAGCGATGGATATCATAGATTCGTTCATTCACGACATTTTGGAGCGCATCGCCACCAAGGCTGGCCACTTGGCCTGCTACACCAAGCGCGCCACCATCACCTCCCGCGAGACCACCATTCGCCTGATGCTCCCGTGGGAGATGGGCAAGCACGCCGTGTCCAGGGGCTCTAAGGCTGTGCTCCGCTACACCAGGAGCAAGTGAGCTGCCTCAGGAGGGCCTGAGCACTGAAACCCAAAGGCTCTTTTCAGAGCCACCGCACTTGGCTTGAAAGAACTGTAGCCTGCTAGGCCGGGCGCGGTGGCTCAAGTCTGTAATCCCAGCACTTTGGGAGGCCAAGACGGGCGGATCACGAGGTCAGGAGATCGAGACCATCCTGGCTAACACGGTGAAACCCCGTCTCTACTAAAAAATACAAAAAACTAGCCGGGCGAGGTGGCGGGCGTCTGTAGTCCCAGCTACTCCGGAGGCTGAGGCAGGAGAATGGCGTGAACCCGGGAACCCGGGAGGCGGAGCTTGCAGTGAGCTGAGATCCGGCCACTGCACTTCAGCCCCGGGCAACAGAGCGAGACTCCATCTCAAAAAAAAAAAAAAAAAACTGTAGCCCGCCAAGGCGGGGACCTACTGGAGGGAGGGGGGGGGGGATGCCCTTTTGATTTGAGAACTGTCAAGGAAGCAGGTGGCCTGTGGCGTCCTGACGATTTTTCATGCATTCTTTCCTCAAGAACTAAACATTATCAACTCTGTTTCAATCTATATATGTGGTGCAGTTTTTCCGTGGAAAATAATTCATTCCATTTAGTGATTTTTCATTTAATCTCTTTACTACATGCATGGTCTTTTCTGTCAGTTATATTTCTAAATCACCGTTTATTAGGATCAGTCAGGTCACAGTTGTTTTCATAATGAAGTCATTCACCTTATTCTCTGTCAGTCCTCCACACTTGTACAGTTTCATTATCCGGAGGGTTTTTTTTTTTTTCGTTATATGCAAAATATAAAGTACAAAAGCACATATGAGAATCACGAAATTCGCAATCAAACTTGTCAACTTATCTTAGGGTAATAGTTTATATGTATCAGGAAGACAGAAACACAGAAATAGGATAAATCAAGTTTTCAAGAAACAATTTCTGTTTCAAGCAACCATTTATTTTTCATGCTTTTAGAGTCTCAAATTACTATTCCATTTCATTCACGTTTATCCAGTTCTTCTCTTTTCAAGCCTGTAATCTTTCAAGGTTTAGAATAAGACTTTAAGGTGTGTGATTTTGCATGGATGGTGGTACTTTCCAATGATAACAGCCCAAGTCCGAGTCTCCGCTAGCACAGCCAGTGAGAGACCTGCAGCCTCTAAACCACAGCCATTGGCCCAGAATGTGGGACGGTTGCTGGAGCTAAAGCATTAAGATCTTACTTGTGCAATTCAGCCTTGAGGTTGAATAGAAACAGATTCAAGTCTTTGACTATGGCTGTCAGCTTGCTTGTTTTTAATCATGGTGATTTAAGGACATGAATCCAGAGCTGGGAGCAGGACATGCGTCTTGCCTCTTGCATCAATTCAAAACAGGAGAAAGGTAGGCAATTAAAAAAAATTAGCATGACTGCTTTTGCTCAAGCAATTTGAATG
>NW_016817977.1:62999-67787 GCF_001698545.2 Rhinopithecus bieti | reverse complement strand
ACAAATAAATTTAAATAACCCTTTTATAATGATGTAGGAACCTGTAAATGACATTTTGAAAAAGAAAGTTATCTGTAAAGTAATTTGTAAGAGAGCAACTTTGTTCCAGTGTAGAGTTGGCAAACCACAGAGACACAGCCTTTGGTGTAAAATAAAGATATGTTCCAAAGAACAAAGGAAGAATTCAAGTTTTATAGCAAAATTTCCTTCCCAGGTTCCCTGTCAGGTATGTTTGTGCAAAATGAAGGATTCTAACTCATTTAGTTTTGATAGATGATAGAACGGAGCCCTGATTAGTCGAGACAGTTGAGCCTTGATGGGTTGAGGCCAGTGAGCTCTGATTGCTTGGTTCAAGTAAGCTCTGGAAGTTTCACAGTTTAGTCTGTTATTTGTCTCTTACCTTTGTGTGTGTGAGCTCTGATTGGTTGGTTTGAGTAAGTTCTGGAAGTCTCACAGTTTAGTTTGTTATTAGTTTATTACCTTTGTGTTTGTCCGTGTGTGTGTGTGCCTGTGTGTGTGTGTTTGTGAGATGAGAGCACATAAAATCTATTCTCTTACCAAATTTTTAACATACAATACAATATTATTACTACAGCTCTACTATTGTAGAAATCTCTAAATTTATTTACCCTGCAAAACTAAAAATTTGCACTCTTTAATCTACATCTCCCCATTTCTTGCCACCCCCCTCCACCCCTGCTAACTACCCTTCTACTCTATTTCTGTGTGTTTGACTTTTTTTCTTAGATCTTACATATAAGTGAGATATAGTATTTTTCCTTCTGTGATTGGCTTATTTCACTTTATAAACCTGGAGGTTTATCCTCCAGGTTCATCCATATTGTCATAATGGCATTATACCCTTCTTTTCTAAGGTTGAATAATATCTTAATGTGTGTGTATATATCTATGTCTATATACAGATATAGATGTGACAACTTTTTATCAATTCATACATCTATGAGCACTGAGGTTGCTATTGTGAATAAAGCCACAATGAACATGGCAGTACATACATGTCCTGAAAAGATCTACAAAGCCAAGCAGATAATTTGAATTAGTAGAGTGGACCAAACCTGTTTTGCTGCCTTCTAGGATGGTAGCATGTTGGAGTACAAGTGAAACCTGCACGTTATGCACATGTACCCTAGAACTTAAAGTATAATAAAAAATAAAAAAATAAAAAAATAAAAATAAATAAAAATAAAAAGATTTGAATAATGTTTTTATTGGCTCTGTTTGTATGATGAATGATTCTCCTGCACTGCTCGCCCACCTCTAACCACAAAACATCACCAGCATCCATTGGAATGCACGTATTATCCTAATCACTGGGTTGTGACCAGTCTAGGTACTCCACTAAAGATATTTTCTTTATTTGACTCCAGAAGAGAAACTAATAGCCCATGTGATTTCTGGGAAAAGGGGTTTGAACAGAACTTTGGAGATAAAGGGTGGGCTATGGGTTAAAAGTGCAATATGATGCAATGCATCCCAAAATGTGGTGTACATGCTTCTTCAGGTAGATGAGATAGTTTTAAATGGTACACAGATTTGTAAAGAATTTTTATTTGTATAAATATAAGAGGTACAAGTGCAGTTTTGTTACATGGATATATCGCACAGTGGTGAAGTCTGGGCCTTCAGTGTAACCATCACCCAAATAGTGTACATAGTACCCATTAAGGAATTTCTGATCCCTCACCTTCTTCCTACCCTTCCAAGTCTCCAATGTTTATTATTCCACATTCTATGTCCATGGAGGTACACAGATTTTTAAAAACAGTTTATGCAGTTTAGTGTGAATTAAAAATATGTCAATAACATGTTATCTGTGAAACCATAGATATTATTGCTTACAAAATACAAAAAACGTTATTTAAAATCAGTTAACTAAAATAGCTTTATTAAATAAATAATTGTGTAGGTAATATGCACATATGGCAAAAAAGGATCAAACTGTTAGTAGAATGACTAGTTAACATGCTGTCAAAATGCCTAAGAATCAGACAAACCTGGTTCAAACCCCACCCACCACTTGCTAGCCATGTAACTTTAGGCAAGTGACCTAATCTCTCTGAGTCTCAGGGTAAAATAAGAATAATAACAGTACCTGCTTCACTGGGTTGTTGTTAAGCTTAAGTGAGGGGCATTACAGTGTAGTGACGGGGTTCACAAAATCTAAAGCTATATGCCCTGGTTTCAAATCTAAGCTTTACCACTTACCAGCTAAGTGATGTTGAGCAACTTACTTAACCTTTATGTGCCTTAATTTTCCCACCTGTAAGTGGGATTATTATGAAGGTTGTATGAGTTTATACCTTTGGAGTGCTTAGAAACATTCTAGTATATATTAAGTGTTCCTTGGAAACAATCCTAGTGTAAGCATTATCTATCTGTTAGATTGAAAATAAATGTGTAGTCTGAACACAGTGGCTGACCGCTATAATCCCAGCACTTTGGGAGGTCAAGGTGAGAGGATCGCTTGAGCTCAGGAGTTCAAGATCAGCCTGGGCAACATAGCAAGAGACTGTCTCTACAAAAAATTGAAAAAGTAGCCAGATGTGGTAGTGCACACTTGTAGTCACAGCTACTCAGGAAACTGAGGCAGGAGGATTGCTTGAGCACAGGAGTTTGAGGCTGCAATAAGCCATGATTTTGTCACTGCATTCCAGCTTGGGTGACAGAATGAGACCCTGTCTCAAGAAAAGAATAAAAATAAAAAATAAATGTCTATACAACTCCCAAAATTTAGCAAGTTCTCATGAAATGTAACCTATTGATGTTGCTTTGTATTTCCAACACCAAAAAGAAATAAATATACAATCAGCATTTGATTAAGAGGCAGCATTTAATTGCTCAGCATACACAGAGAACTGGCAAACTCCAGCACCTCTCTGCAGTAGGAATTAAAAACAGGTCTCATGGAAGCTGGGTCTTCTTCAAGAACTATCAGGAGTGAGGTCAGAGAGAAGCCCCAAGTTATCTTTCTGTATTCTGCTAAGGTAAGTGTGGGCCATTTCAATTTACAGATGAGGAAATTAGGTCTCAGAGAAATTAAGCAAGCTGCCCAATGTTATGAAGCATATAAATGATAAAGCTAGATGGTATGCTACCTTTCTAGAGGAACCTACATCCCAAGCAGAGGAATTTAGAGTTTGTCCAGTGAAGTGTGGAGATAAAATGGGTATTTTATGGAAATTAGTATGGTAGAGGTATAGTGATGATTAGAGTAATATAACAACAATATCATTAGTTGCGATTCTACCACTATTATTGGGTACCTCTGAAACATTCTTAGATATCCAGTCTTAAAAAACTCTCCTGTGATACCACATCTCACTTTTGCTACTTACTGACCAGTATCCATTTTCTGTTTTTAATTCAAATTTCTTTGAAAGAGTACTCTGTTTATATGTCCATTTCTCATCACCCACTCACTCCTCAAACGACTGAAGTTTGGCTTTTCTTCCCCAACCCATCCCTATCCCCCAACACATACTCCAACAAATCTACCCTCGTCAACCTTCAGATACACACATACCTTGAACGTATTGTGGGTTCAGTTCCAGATGACTGCAATGAAGTAAATTATCACAATAAAGTAACATAAATTTTTTGGTTTCCTAGTGCATATAAAAGTTATATTTACACTATACTGTAGTCTCTTAAGTACACAATAGCATTATGTCTAAAAAACATACGTAACTTAATTTAAAAATACTTTGCTGCTAAAACATGCTAATGATCATCTGAGCCTTTAATGAATTGTAATCTTTTTGGTGGAGGAGGGTCTTCCTTTGATGTTGATGGTTGCTGACTGATAAGGATGGCAGTTGCTGATGGTTGGAGTGTCTGTGGTAGTTTAAAATAAAACAGCAATGAAGTTGGTCACATCAATTGACTCTTCCTTTCATGACAGATTTATCTGTGGCATGTGATGCTGTTTAACAGCATTTACCCACAGTAGAACTTCTTTCAAAATTGGAGTCAGTCCTCTCAAACCATGTCCTTGCATTGTAAACTAAGTATATGTAATATTCTAAATCCTTTGTTGTAATTTCAACACTACTCACAGCACCTTAACCAAGAGTAGATGCCATCTCAAGAAACTACTTTCTTTGCTCATCCGTAAGAAACAACTCCTCCATGCTCATGGATAGGAAGAACCAATATTGTGAAAATGACCTTATTGTCCAAAGTACTTTATAGATTCAATGCTATCCCCATCAAGCTACCAGTGATTTTCTTCACAGAATTGGAAAAAATTACTTTAAAGTTCATATGGAACCAAAAAAGAGCCCGCATTGCCAAGACAATCCTAAGCCAAAAGAGCAAAGCTGGAGGCATCATGCTACCTGATTTCAAACTGTACTACAAGGCTACAGTAACCAAAACAGCATGGTACTGGTACCGAAACAGATATATAGACCAATGGAACAGAACAGAGACCTCAGAAATAACACCACACATCTACAACCATCTGATCTTTGACAAACCTGACGAAAAAAAGAAATGGGGAGAGGATTCCCTATTAAATAAATGGTGCTGGGAAATCTGGCTAGCCATATGTAGAAAGCTAAAACTCGATCCCTTCCTTGTACCTTATACAAAAATTAATTCAAGATGGATTAAAGACTTAAATGTTAGACTTAAACCACAAAAACCCTAGAAGAAAACCTAGGCAATGCCATTCAGGACATAGGCATGTGCAAGGGCAAGGACTTCATGTCCAAAACATCAAAAGCAGTGGCAAGAAAAGCCAAAATTGACAAAAAAAAAAAAAAA
>NW_016817977.1:54755-62178 GCF_001698545.2 Rhinopithecus bieti | reverse complement strand
ATCATTAAAAAGTCAGGAAACAACAGATGCTGCAGAGGGTGTGGAGAAATAGGAACGCTTTTACACTGTTGGTGGGAGTGTAAATTAGTTCAACCATTGTGGAAGACAGTGTGGCGATTCCTCAAGGATCTAGAACCAGAAATACCATTTGGCCCAGCCATCCCATTACTGGGCATATGCCCAAAGGATTATAAATCATTCTACAATAAAGACACATGCACACGTATGTTTATTGTGGCACTATTCACAATAGCAAAGACTTAGAACCAACCCAATGTCCATCTCTGAAAGACTGGATTAAGAAAATGTGGCACATATACACCATTGAATACTATGCAGCCATAAAAAAGGATCGGTTCATGTCTTTTGCAGGTCAATGGATGAAGCTGGAAACCATCATTCTAAGCAAACTATCACAAGGACAGAAAACCAAATACCGCATGTTCTCACTCATAGGTGGGAGTTGAACAATGAGAACACATGGACACAGGGCGGGGATCATCACACACTGGGGCTGGTCGGGGGGTAGGGGACTGGGGGAGGGATAGCATTAGGAGAAATACCTAGTGTAAATGATGAGTTGATGGGTGCAGCCAACCAACATGGCACATGTATGCCCATGTAACAAATCTGCACGTTGTACACATGTACCCTAGAACTTAATGTATAATAATAATTTTTAAAAAAGAACTCCTCATCCATTCAAGATTTATCAAGAGATTGCAGCAATTCCATAACATCTTCAGGCTACACTTCTAATTCTAGTTCTCTTGCTATTTCCACCACATCTGCAGTGACTTTCTCCACTGAAGTCTTGAACCCCTCAGTTATCCATGAGAGTTCAAATCAACTTCTTCCAAACTCCTGTTAATGTTGATATTTTGGCCTCCTCCCATAAATCATGAAAGTTCTTAATGGCATCTAGAATGGTGAATCTTTTCCAGAGGTTTTCAATTTTCTTTGCTCAGATCCATGAGAGGAATCAATATCTACAGCAGCTATAGCCTTATGAAATGTATTTCTTAAATAGTAAGACTTGAAAGTCAAAGTTACACCGTGATCTATGGGCTACAGAATGAATGCTTGTTAGCAAGCATGAAAACAACATTAACCTCCTTGTATATCTTCATCAGAGCTCTTGGGTGACTAGTTACATTGTCAATGAGCCATAATATTTTGAAAGGGATCTTTTTTTCTGAGCAGTAGGTCTCAGTAGTGGGCTTAAAATATTCAGTAAATTATGCTGTAAACAGATATGTTATCATCCAGGCTTTGTTGTTTCATTTCTAGAGCACAGGCAGCATAAATTTGGCATAATTCTTAAGGGCCCAAGGATTTTCGGAATGGTCAGTAAGAATTGGCTTCAAATTAAAATCACCAGCTGCATTAGCCTCTAACAAGAAAGTCAGCCTGCCCTTTAAGTCTTTGAAGCCAGGCATTGACTTGTCCTCTCTATCTGTGAAAGTCCTAGATGGCATCTTATTCCAATATAAGGCTGTTTTGTCTGCATTGAAAATCTATTGTTTTGTATAGCCACTTTCATCAATTATCGTAGCTAGATTTTCTAGATAACTTGTTGCAACTTTTACATCAGCACTTGCTGCTTCACCTTGCATTTTTATGTTAGGAAGATAGCTTCTTTCCTTGAACCTCATGAACCAGCCTCTGCTGGCTTCCAACTTTTCTTCTGCGGCTTCCTTATCTCTCTCAACCTCCGCAGAATTGAAGAGAGTTAGGGCCCTGCTCTGGGTTAGGCTTTGGCTAAAGGGAATGTTGTAGCTTGCTTGAATTTCTATGGAGACCACTCAAACTTTTTCCATATGGGCAATAAGTCTGTTTTGCTTTCTTATCATTCACGTGTTCACTGGAGTAACACTTTTAATTTCCTCCACAAACTTTTCCTTTGTGTTCACCACTTGGCTAACTGTCTGGTACAAGAGGCCTAGCTTTTAAACTATGTTAGCTTTTGACTTTCCTTCCTCACTAAGCTTAATCATTTCTAGCTTTTGATTTAAAGTGAGAGACATGTGACTATTCCTTTCATTTGAGCTCCTAGAGGCCACCACAGGGTTATTAATTAGCCTAATTTCAATATTGTTATGTCTCAGGGAATACGGAGGCCTGATTTAGCCTGCCATCTTATATGGGCACAGTTCATGTTACCCCAAAACAATTACAATAGTAACATCAAAGATCACTATAACAGATATAATAATAGTGAAAAAGTTAGAAATACTGCAAGAATTATCAAAAGGTGACACAGAGACACAAAATGAGCACATGCTGTTGGAAAAATGTCACTGATAGACTTGTTTGATGCAGAATTGCTCCAAGTCTTCAATTCATAAAAAACACAGTATCTGCCAAGTGCAATAGAGTGAAGTGCAATTAAATGAGATATGCCTGTATTTATCACTATGTACTAGGTAGGCACCATTCTAAATTATATATCTATGTCCTCATTTAGTCCTCACAATACCCATGAGATATGTAATGTTATTTCCGTTTTACAGATGAGGAAATAGACCCAGAAAAATTAAGTAACTTGCTCAAAATCACAGAGCTTTAAGGCAGAACTTTTGGCCAAAATGTATGTTTTACTGTCAATTTATGGCCACTGTACTAGTATATTGTCAGATTGCCTGGTGTCCTACATTCATAAGACTTGTTTCTGAAAGAATCTTGCAAACCAAAGATTGGTAAATTTTATTTCCATTATGGGAAAGTGGATGGAATCTGAAATAAAAACCAATATTTATTTCCTTATATTTGTATACGGAAACTCTGGAAAGATAAACAACAAACTATTAGGCTGTGCTGTCCAATATGGTAGACACTAGTCATGCGTGGCTCTTGAGCACTTGACATGCACCTAGTGAAACTGAGAAAGTGACGTTTTAATTTCAAAAAATTAAATTAAAATCACCACCTGTGGCTGCTAGCTACTGTATTGGACAGTGCCAATATAGAACATTTCATTATTAGAAATTTCTATTGGACAGTGCTGCTATAAAGAGCAGTGGGAAATGATGTATAGGAGCAAGGGTGAGAGTGAAATTTTTATGTATGGATATATTTTTACTTTTAATTTGGACTTCTGGATCATGTATATATATATTATTTCTTCAATATTCTGATTAACGTATTATCATTAGTGCTTAAGCAAGTATTATGTGTTGGAGAGAAACCACCATGATATTTCAAGTGGAAACATATTTCTTTAAAACAACAATTTTAACATTTATTTTAGTTTCAGGGGATATATGTACAGGTTTGTTGCATGGGTATATTGCATGCTGTGGGGAAGATGTAATAACCGTCTCTTCTGACCTTTGCTAAGGCTAAACTGCCTGCCTATTTTGACCTGCATTTCCTTTTTCTCACTTTCCCTGACTCTGTACCTTGGCTACTGACACTGACCTCAGGCTCACTTTGTTTTGAAATATGACATGTTTGTGTATGCTTTCTCCCACCTAACTCTTGACACTTTCTTACACAGGAGTGCACGCATGCTTCTGTCTTCACATATGCACAGCTGATGGTGAGATGGTTTCTCTGCTTCACAGTTGGGAAGGGGGATTAGGCGGCAGAGAAGATGGAGAAGACAAAAGGGCTTGTGGACACCTGCAAGTCAATATTTCTTTGGTCAGGAAGTTACCACACATGAGCACCGGCTGCCAAGCAAAGACTATGGTTCACTGAAGAGAACCTGTCCCAACTAACAGGAGTGGCCACCCCTCTGTTTCAGCCAGTAATTGCCATGTGAGACTATGATGGCTGTCCAGATCTTCTGATTATTCAAGCAAAGCTGGAAATTTAGATTTATGTTTGATCCCTCACATCTTTAAATGCAGGCAACTAATTAAAATTAAAAGAAAACCTTCTGTCCAACATTTTGCAATCTCCAAATTATTGAAATTTTGAAAAGCAGCTGATGTGTTTTACATCAAGGGTAATTCTTACCATTTTACTTTTCACAATGGAAATAGATTTTTTTTCTGATTATAAAACACATGTTCATTTTAAACTTACCTATATTCACACTACTCCAAGAAACCACTTTTAAACTTTTGGTGTTTTACTTGTTGTTTTCTACTTACTGGGTGGATGCCATGTGAACATCCCAATACACAGAAAATTTCGCATTTTTAATGTGAAAATTTTACAATAGTTGTTTACCCACATTAGTAGTTATGCATCTACATTACTATTTTTAATAGCTACAAGGTATTCCATTGTGTGATTGATACATTATTAATCCAATTCTCTACTGATGGATATTTAGGTGTTTATAATTTTTCATTATTACAAACAATACTGGAATACACATTCATAACCACTTTTAAAAACATGTTCACTATATATGATGCAGGGAGAAATTTTATCATAGAAGTTTTGTTTTTCAGAGTAGGAAAACCTGGGATTCAGTACTAGGATCCATCTTAGTTCATACTTTTATAAAAGACGTGGAAGACAGAGAACATAGCAATTTTGCAGTAGATTTGTTCAAGTAAACTATGTCAAGTCAGCAGTGGAAAATTGCAGGAACGTGCAATGAGTGGTCAGGAAAGTGTAAGATGAACCTCAATGTGGAAAAGTATAGTAATACATTTAGAGAAACATGAGCCAAACTATACAAAGAGTATTATAAGATTATTACATAGCATTGCTTGCTGCCACACAAGAGAAATGATTCTGTCTCAGTGGGTCAATTCTTAGATCATTTAATTATCTGTCATCAAAAATGTAGCAACCTTGACAGCAGTAATATATACTATAAATGTGCAACTGTAAGAATATTGAGCACTGAACTAGAAATCTTATCTGAATTTAGACTGAGCTCAGCTGCTTACTGTGATTTTGAGAAAATTGATTAGCCCCTCTGTGTCTCAGTTTTCATATCTGTTTAATACTTTATTGTCATGGTGATTATGAAGACCCAATAAACTATACATAAATCTGTTTGCTTAAAGAATATGATCATATTTGTTAAAGCCTCTCAGGAAAGGTGGAAAAAATAGATACACTCTACCTATAGAGTGTTGAGCAGAAAAGTAAGGCAAGGCAACATCTGACAAATTATGCCAGTATATATGAAACAAGCACTTTTCAGATTTAGAAAGTTTACTACATACATACACAGTGAAAGGAAGAGTAGCCAAAGGAACCAGCTCCCCGTGGTCCTGGTCCTACACACCAAGGTAGCCAAAACCAAACAAAGGGGGCCATTGGAAGTTTGCGTCTTGAGTTGTGGGACACCCTATTGCTGAGGAGCCAAAGCTATGCAGCAGTTAACCAGTTTTATAACCTGCAGTTGTACCCCAAGGGGGCAAGACAGAAAAATTCATATCTTATCAAACTCAGAAGGCAATGAGAAACTGTCTCATGACAGCCTCCTTGTCAATAGGAAGAAGAGTGGGAGATGGCCTCAAGCATCCCATGTTCTCATGTTTTAGGAGAATCACAAGGTGTTCTGCCAAGACTCAGATTAGCTGCAGTTCAAGTCTTTCCCCTGTGGCCTCCTGGACAAATTTGCATTTGCCCTGCATGGTCACTAAGGCACCAAAATGGAGCCATTCTCTTGCCCAGGACAAATATTTTTCTACTGCTTGACCAAGGCTGAGAGGAGTTAACTAACTTGCCTTAGGTAGACAATGAGGGATGGGTCCCTGGAGAGCCCCTGACCCACAAGTCAGTGCCTCATCCCCACATAACACAAAAAACAGCCTGAGAAAAAAATCAAACTGCGGGCACCAGTAAGGGAACTAACACAGGTGGTTGTTCCTGGAGACATACCCATAGCTACACGGATAGGAGAATCTCCAGCCCATTCAGATAAAACTTACAAAACTTCCGACTCACTCAGATAAAGAAAGAAAGCCTGACAGAGAAATGCCTTTGTCCTTTATATAATCAACAGGCTCCCAGAAAAACGTTTCTTCTCCTTTTGTGGGCATGAATATGGTGGGTCCAGTGGACACTTTCCTTTCCTTTTTGCACTGTGAGCCTGGCCTCTACGAATCATCACTTCAACTGCTGATAGGTCCTGGGCCAAACTGAGTAGCCCCTGTGAATCATCACTTCAACTCCTGACTGGTCCCAGGTCAAGATTCCAGGCCAAACTGAATCACACTTTCTCCAACACAGCCCACAGACTAAACATATTCCTTCCCTTCCCAATACATAAAATCCCCAGACCCTAGCCTCATAGTGGACAACCCGTTTGGCTCCCCCTCTCCACTATGGAGAACTTTTTTCTTTCACTTATTAAACTTTCATTCCAACCTCACGCTTGTGTCCACACTCCTTAATTCTCTTAGATGTGAGACACAAAACTTCAGATACTATCCCAAACAACAAAAGACTACTACATATTTTAATACATTGACAGGACTACAACGTATTTTGGTGCACTGGCTGGGAAAGAAAGGGATTCATCTAAAGGGTGAGTAAGAGTGGACATTTAACTCTTTGCTTTCATTTTGGAGGTTTGTCCTTAGTTTGTTTTTTTTTTTTTTTTTTTTTTTTTCTCTCAAGAAACAAAATACTGGGCCCCTGTTGGCCAATTAAAAAACTAATAGGGTGGCTTCCAGCCTTAAGACTCAGGGGACAGGCTTGCTGGAGAGGACTTTCTCAACCCCCATTGCTCTCAGTTGTTGGGAATGTTGGCTCTGTTCCAATCCAGTTTCCTTTCACAGAAGGCCTAGCAGTCCCATGGGACTGGAAGGAGGTCCCGAGGCAACTGAAGGCTTCTGACCAAGGCTACACCTTGGTGTTACCTGAAGGCCCCTGGACTAACTCCAGTCCCTGATATTCCATCGGGTGCCAGGGCCAGGACTTCCGGATTTTTCTATTGCATTTTCTTCCTTGCTTTTCTCAACTATCATGTCGCCTATCCCTTCTTTGTATACAATGATGTGGGTGTTTTTACAACCTGGTGATATAGTCTTGTTGGGTAAAGTCAGTCGGTGCCTTAGTAATCAGAAATGCAATTCAATGAATTATTGTATCTTGGTTTCCTTGAAATGGGGAAATTCCAAGACCTAGATCTGGAGACCTATTTATCTCCCAATGATAACACTCAATGGGGTTAGATGAGGGGTTATTTCTCCCAGGACAATTATCCCACCTTCATTTAAACTCTTTCTTTTCCCATGTGAAAAGCCAACATTGTCCAACAGAACTAGAGAGCCTTTCTATGAAACAAGTTAATTTTCTTCTACTAAGAGACATGCTGTGGAGACATCCTATAAAGCCCCAGACTTTTGCCTGAAAAGAATTTAGTCAGAATTTTTTCCTTACATTTCAGACCTTATAGCACCACCTAGTGGGATGGAATGTTTCTCCATGAGGAGCCTTGTCAACCCTTTGCCCCAAACCTCAAGTTTCCCAATTCTTTTCTCTCTTTTTTTTTTATTATTAT
>NW_016817977.1:51723-52802 GCF_001698545.2 Rhinopithecus bieti | reverse complement strand
TCAAGGAGAACTACAAACCACTGCTCAGTGAAATCAAAGAGGACACAAACAAATGGAAGAACATACCATGCTCATGGATAGGAAGAATCTTTTCTCTCTTAAGTCCTTCTGTCATTGATCAGTCCCCATACCCTATTTGTCAAGAAAATTCCACTTTCAATAGCCCAGAGGAAGCCATCCTGGCAAGACAGATTTTAGCCTTTTTACTGTCCCCATCAAAGGAAGGAGAGCTATTCAATCCTTATGTTCTCTTGGGGCACCTGTTGTACATCCAACTACATTGTGATTTAAACAAAAAAAAAAAGGATTTTATATTTAGAAGTCAATTGGTCCCAGTCTCTGGGATTCCAGTGTTTCACTGGGACCATAACAAGGGAAGCCAGAGATAGTATTTAGACACTCCTTCCCTTAAAGATTCTTGCCCAACTCCAACTACAACATAATCTCTCCCAGACCCCTGGGGTACCTTGGAAGCCTTTTAGGCTGAGTGGGCCTAGGAAACCAGCAGGGTGGAAAACTAGGACCTTATACAGGTGAACATGACTAATGCTGCCAACTAGGTCCTCCAGATACATGGGTGAAGATCACACTTTCATCCATGGGTGGAACCTATGATGGTTACCAAGACCCAGAGGACAGGGGAAGGAAGAGGAGAAGGAAGATGCCCTTTCTCTCTTTCTCTCCACCCTAGGTCACTCAGAAGGGAAAGAGAAGACTAAGGGATGCTTTTGTCTCCCCTATCTTTCTAGATGGGTAACAAACCATCCACAGTCTACACTCCTCTCAAGTATATTCTGAAACACTGGAACTCCTTTGACCCTGAGACTCAGAAGAAAAAACAACTTATATTCTGTTACACAAGGGTGTGGTCATCTTACCAACTACAAGACAGACAGGAGGCCTGGCCTCCTCAGAAAAGTGTTAATTTTAATACTATCCAACAACTCCATCTCAACAGCAACAACAACAACAACAACAAATATATATATATATATGTGCATATATATATACATATATATATGTGTATATATATATATGTGCATATATATATACATATATATATATATGTATATATATAT